>NC_052511.1:7296909-7426899 GCF_014356525.2 Nilaparvata lugens
ATCAAAGAATCCGATTGCATTGATGATCGCCAATTTCCGTATATGCGGAGCCGGCATATAGAAGAAAAGAAGAAGATATTACATTCAATCAGGTATTCATATATCCCTCAAGTGAGTAAATGCATTATTTTTAAGATAACTGTATAATAACTTTTTTAAATTTGTTTGGATGCAGATGCCTGGTTGTTTGAGGCAGTTAATTGAACAATATTGATATAATATTGTATACTATATATAATAATATAATATTGTATATTGTACGTAATAAGTATATTTTATACTGTTTGAAAGTATGGCTTCTCATTGATAGTTTTAGTAAGTCTCATTTGTGGTGCTACAATGTTTCTACTGTTCCTGGTATTATATGCATGGAAGTCTTCATGAATGAAAAATTTCCAAGTTTTCCTTGACGTAGTATGAGTTTCTGAGTTTTCCTTTCCGTGACATGGTTTTCCATGTGTACTATTTCAAGGCAAGTATTGTAATCTAATCTTTCCATATTATTCTAATAAAAGATATATTCTTGTACTGTATTATGATCATTATATTTTGAAATAACTGTGGAATTCTCTGTAGATATTACATACTTGTATCTCAAATTTTGTATTATATTGTTATAGATGTGTATATGATAACTTTTTGTGTAGTTAAGAAGTTGATATTGTGCTAATTATTCATATTGAATGAAAAGGACTGAGAAATTGTCAAAAAACCACTCACTGATTTATTGATAATCAGATAGACCGGTTTCGGTTATTACACCATTGTCATGTTTTACACCATGTTTACACCATGTTATTACACCATGTTAAAAAAAAACCGTCGACTTGATTCTTAGACCTCACTTCGCTCGGTCGACTATTATTCTATTCAACTAATAATGAATTTTTCCCTATTCCTTCGAATAGGACATAGACTTGTCTATCTCAAGGTGCGTACACATTTACGCGCCGCGAACATGCGAATTTCACTTTTAATCAGCTGACTATATCTTCATTTGTACAGAAACGGTAAGATACAGATATAAAAAGCTTGGCATCAGCTGATTAAGAGTGAATTACTCGTGTTCGCGGCGCGTAAATCTGTACACACCTTAACATCACTCTTCAATTACTTTTTGTGTAGTTGAGAAGTTGATATTGTGGTATTTATTCATATTGGATGAAAAAGACTAAGAAATTGTCAAAACCACAGATTTTATTGATACTTAGAAAGACCGGTTTCGGTTATCACACCATTGTCAATCTCTGATAAACTAAAACTAAATACAATAGCAGTAGAATTTCAGAATTGAAAATTCTACTGCTCTTGTATTTAGTTTTAGTTTATCAGAGATTGACAATGTTGTAATAACCGAACCGTCTTTCTGATTATCAATAAATCAGTGGTTTTTTGACAATTTCTTAGTCTTTTCCATTCAATATTTATATGATAAATTTGTGTGTGTAATTTCATGGTGAGGTGATGATCAGGTGTATAATATAGCGAACTGTAGACAATGCTGACTTGATACACTTATTATATTAATGGAGTAGCAGGGGAAGTTGCCAATGTATCATCGACTTCACCGCAATTTACATTCTTATTATGAATGCTCCACTGCATATTCTATTCTGTTCTGTTCTGCGAGTCGCGATGCTCCGTTCCGCGTTTCCAACTAGGCGCATTTCCTTTCCAATTCTCTGTCATTGTCTGTATTCCTTCTAGTGGGATGTAGAGAGTGAGAAGGAGAATGAGAACATCTATGAAGTGGGGGGAGATGAAGAGGAGAAGGCATTATGAGGGGAAGTAGAAGTGTGAGAAGAGCGATGAAGAAGGAAGAGCTGAATTAGGTGGAAGAGGAAAAAGTGGATGAGAAGGAGAAGGAGTAGAGTGAGAAGAGGAAAGATATGACTTGAAGTTTGATTATGATAAAGAGCTGGATGAGGGGTGAAGTAGGATGAAGAGGTTGATGTTGATGATGATGATGATGAAGAGGCGGAGGGAAGGAGCTGATCGAGAAGAAGAGAAAGAATAAGAGAAGATAGGAGGAGAAGAAGAAGAAGAAGAAGAAGAAGAAGAAGAAGAAGGAGAAGAAGAAGAGGAAGAAGAAGATGAAGAAAAAGAGGAAGAGGAAACATGATAATGATGAGGTTTTTGATGATGGAGAGGTGGGTAGGATGGGAAAAATCTGGAGGATGAAGAGTTTCATAATGATGATGATGACGGAGGAGAAGTGGGATGAGTGGGAGAAGGGGGAAGAAGATGAGAAGGAGGATGTGGTGTAGAGAAGAAGGAGTAGTAGTATGCGTAGGATAAGTAGTGAGGGGTGGGAGGAGAAGGAGAAGAAGGACAATGAAGGGTAGGATGAGAAAGAGCAGTGAGAGGAAGAGGGGGAGGAGGATGATGAAGAGGGGCATGAGGAAGGAGGAGAAGGGATATAAAAAGGAACTTAAGGAGAGAAGGATGACGAGAAGGATGTGGAGAAGAAAGGGGTGGTAGAGAGGGGGTTGATAGGTGAGTGATTTTGATGAGAGGGTGGAGAATGAGGAAGAGGGAATGGGAAGAAAGGAGGAGAAGGATATAAAGAGGAAGTGAATGAGAGGAGGAGGACAAGTATAATGATGAAGTGTGGGCGGTAGAGAGGGGGGAAATAGGAGGATGATATTGATGAGTAGGTGGGGAATAAGAAAAAGGAGAAAATGAAGGAGAGAGTTGATGATAAAGAGAAGGTGTATCAAAAGTAGCAAGAGAAAAAGGTTGATGATGTTGATGGTGCTGATGATGAAAAAGAGGAGGATAAGGAGGAGGAGGAGGAGGAGGAGGAGGAGAAAGATGATGATAAGGAGATGGTGTTGGAGACGCAGCAAGAAGAAATGATGATGATGATGATGATGATGATGATGATGATATGAAGAGAAGTAGGAGGAGGAAGAGGGGGAGGAGAATAAGGAATGGAATAGTATAAAGAGGTGATAACTTTATAATGAAGACGATTATGAGTGGGTGAAGAACGGGCTTGGCAAGAAGTTGTCCCACAGATGCATGCTTTTGCGTATTGGGGTGTGCCTGTATGCCTGTGTCGTCTCCTCGCTGGATCCAGGTGTTCACTAGTGAGATATCAGTATTAATCAACTTATTTCTGCAAATACCATGTCGAAATCACCTCATAAAGTCATGAATTACCTTATGAATCTTCTCTTAACTTCGTAAAAGAAAAATGTGGTGTAATGAATAACTTGAAATACTGAAATACTATGATATAAAAAATACTGTGAAATAAATGCAATATTTGGATAATGAAATACTTTAAAATCGGTATTTACCACAATTCATCATAAGCTTTACCTCGTGACCTCCTCACTTTTTAAAATAAATTTGAGTAATGTAGGCCTATAACAGAACTCGGATATGTGTAAACTCAGTGAGATGAATAAACTTTGAACATCTCAAGCTGCGTTTACACGAAAGTTACTAACAAAATGTTAGACTAATAACTTAATCCTTATAGATTAGATTAGATTGAACATGACTTATCATACACATGATGGATGAATGTGTTAGTCATGTTTCGTTCAATCTAATAGAATCTATAAGGATTAAGTTATTAAGAAATGTTAATAACTTGGTGTAAACGCAGCTTTATGATAACATGGAAAATCAACAACATGTGATGAACGAACTAGTAATGATCGTAATTTCCATTGTGATATCACGACATGTAGTTTATAACTTTGATTACATTAAAAAAAAATACTGCTTTCCATTATTTATGTGAGGTTTACAATAATATTATTATAATTCTCAACAAAAGTTATCACTCATATTATGTGTAGTAATTGGATTTGATAACTAAGATTGAATAGGGAATTAGATTATTGTATTGGATTATTTATCTTATTTCATACAAGGTGAATTATATATTCTTCTGTACTAGACCAATGGTATTCATGATTTGGTGAAGTTATGAACAATGGAAACTTTTGTTTGGGAAAATACGAAAATTCACACTGCGGCATTCAAACCATTCATAACTTAATTGTTCCCTATCAATCTGATTATAGAGCATAGGATAGGGATAATCATATTTTAATGGGATAGCATCTGCTAGCATAACGAACATTATTTGATATGTATCAAACACTGTTGAATGGGTTTTTAAAATTATTTGGAGCACTGAATAATTCTCATTTCATTCGAACTGCTGAAAAGCATAAAATATATCACTGATAGAAGATACAAAGTAGTCCTAACAATTATGTTGGAGTTTAGATACTTTGTTTCAAAGCAGTGGCGCCATTTCACCAAACTTGTATGGGGGGGGGGCAAAAACCAAGAGGTATGAGAGGGGAAGGAATACCACCAACGAATCTCTATTGGTCCTGGGTTTTTCCACATAAATGTTTCATTCGAAAATGTTATTATATGCCTCATTTTTACCATTTTTATACAAATGTGGTTGAAGTATCAATACATATACATTTAGTTATTAACATGAAATATAGAATATTAGAAATATAGGTCTACAGAGAGGCCCTAAAGTAGGACTACACTGAAACAGTAAGATTTCTTGAAAAAATGGAAAAAGATAAATTTTTCTCTTACATTGACGATTTCATTGGGATCATATTCTAATTGGAGAATAACTTCCAGTTGAAAAGCTAAAGGAACATTAAGCTGTTCCCATAATTCTCACCAACTCTGTACATACATTTTTGATTGTCTGATTGTGCCCTTTCTTTTGCTTTCACTGTGACATCTTGAAATGAAATAAAAAATTCTTTATTAGGCGGAGTCTTGCAACTTGTTATTCTCACGTTGAAATTTATGCAATAACCCACTTATTGTGCCCTCACCAATAATATTGTACCCATTCTATATTCAAGCTTCAACTATACCACAGAGAAAAATATAATTATTCTGTATTACTTTGTACCCGTATCCATACTTTCAAGGAAATTTTGCTACATTGTTGATACTGTTGAAGGATTTATTATACTATTACTGTTTAAAAAAGTATTAATTCAGAATGAGATTCTAAGGATTCGTGTAGATAGACTCGTATTTTCAATATCTATCTGATCATTGGGGGGGGGGCCTAGGTCCCCCCTGCCACCCCTAAATGGCGCCCCTGTTTCAAAGTCAATATTTTAATACAGTCAATTTTTAGTTTTAAATAAATACACTTACTATACAGTGTAGCTTACTTAAGTTCAATTCAATTCACCAAAGTGTTTAATCCTGGAAATCAGCCTCAATTCATTACAAGTGATCATTCATCAAGATTGAATACCTAACGCAGTGAGGTCTATGTTTCAACTAGGATTTTCTCAAGCATGTCTGTAAGCATTGTATGTATGTAACACATTAACAGCCAAACGCGTTGATAGAATTCTATGAGATTAGGCAGGAATATTTTTCCTTTTTCAACTGCGCGTCGATGTATACACAATTTTTTTTGAAATTTTGCATTTTAAGGATAATATGAAAGGGAAAGGAATTTCCTCCATACTCCGATATTACTATAAATGAATATATCATATATACTCTGAAGAAAAGATTAATTAGACTATAGAATTTTTATCATAAATCAGCTGTGGAATGGTTTTTTGACCGAGCGAAGTGAGGTCTAAGAATCAAGTCGACGGTTTGGCATTTCTCTTAATGTTTAAATGTTTATATATGTGGCACATTTACGGCGAAACGCGGTAATAGATTTTCATGAAATTTGACAGGTTCCTTTTTTAATATTGCGCGTCGACGTATATACAAGGTTTTTGGAAATTTTGCATTTCAAGGATAATATGGAAGGAAAAAGGAGCCTCCTTCAAACGCCAATATTGGAGTAAAAATTGACTATGGAATTATTCATCATAAATCAGCTGACAAGTGATTACACAGATGTGTGGAGAAGCCAGTTTATTGCTGTATTTCCATAAGGTCTATAGTTTCAATCAGGTACTTGTGGATGAGAATACTGCGGGAGGTCTACTGTTCACAGAGCTACTGGTTAATTGCATGCAATTAATATCTCAATGTAACAAAAAATCAGCTGTCATTTAGACAAATTAATATTGCATGCGTCATTGCATGCAATTTGTATGCACTAAAAAAATGCATGCACGGAGGCAACTAAAATAACATAAACCTCTCAACAGAGTCTAGCATGTACCAACATATTTCTCTCGACTTTTCAATGCTTTCAACTCGGGCTGACCTGTTGCCAGTATGTCTTGAAGATGAGATTAGCCGTTCTCACACCGATATGTTGCCGACAAGTCATACAGACAGGATTTACTCTGATGGACAGTATAAGATGAGGCTGTGGTTTATTACTGCGCGATGTCTACTGTTCACAGAACTACTATAGTGAGGTCCACGTTATAATGACAGTATTTGATCAACTTTTGTTTTTGCTATCCTTGTCTATCTTCCGACAAAGTCGGTGGTACTATCCTTTTCTAGGTCCACAACGATACCAATTATGTTTTTGACAGTATAGAAATATAATTAGTTAATGTAGAGAATCGGCATCGCTATTCTTCTATCTTCATCCACTGTCATTATAACGTGGACCTCACTTTAGTTATAATGCAAGAAATAGGTGAGTAATGATCATTGTTAAAGCTGACCATATAAACCAGAGGTATCCTGGTCAAACATAACCCAGCCATATTATTGGAAATTCAGCGCGACTATCACCAGATAAGGCTGATTTGGAGCCGATATGTGAGCAGCGGGAAGCCATATGAGCCTCAATAATATCACAGTCAAGACACGTAGTTTGATTCCAATATGCAGGCACAAGATGGCGGCATAACTGTCGTCGTTTAAACTTTGCAAGTCGGCTTCAGCAACAGAACAGTAATTGAAAATTGCTGCTCAAAGTAGAAACATCAGATGATATTGCCTAATTGAACAAGTTCAAAGTGATTCAATTGGGGTTGTTCTAACTGTGAACTGTTGGCAAGTGAGCAAGTGAGCAAGTGAGCAAGTGAGCGAGTGAGCAAGTGAGCGAGTGTGCAAGTGAGCTAGTGAGCAAGTGAGCTAGTGAGCATGTGAGCAAGTGAGCAAGTGAGAAAGTGAGCTAGTGAACAAGTGAGCAAGTGAGCAAGTGAGCTAGTGAGCAAGTGAGCAAGTGAGACAGTGAGATAGTGAGCAAGTGAGCAAGAGAGCAAGTGAGACTTCAGACGTGCACTTAAAATCCGAGATTGCAGTAATGAGGTTGATTCAAGCTGGTTTCGACTCGTGTTTCTGTGTAGAGGGTTGTTTGGATCGTATAGACATGCTATACCAAAGTCATAATAGGACGTAGACATGTCTACCATATTATAAGTCTTACATCACTATTATTCCATTCAACTAACTAGTAGTTCTGTGAACAGTAGACCTCGCGCTCAGTGAGTTGTTATGTTTTCTCAAAAATTAATAAATAATTTATCAATTTAAAATGTCTAGAATAAATCCCAAATAAATCTAGAGCTTTCTGTCCTATATCGTACCGTGACGTGTCGTCCCGAAATGTGAGTGTGAGCGCTGTTATCAGGTCTGGCTGCAACTGTCTACAACGTTGATGGAAAGATACATTTTCAAGATGTTCGATGTTTTAGAACGGGTAGTATTATAGTCAACTGTCTACTAACGTTGATGGAAAGATACATTTTCAAGATGTTCGATGTTTTTGAACGGGTAGTATTATAGTCCACTAGACAGCTGATTTATGATGAATTATTCTATAGTCTGATTTTTACTCTGAAATTGGCGTATGAAGGAGGCTCTTTTTCCTTTTATATTATCCTTGAAATGCAAAATTTCCAAGACCTTGTATAAACGTCGACGCGCAATTTAAAAAGGAGCATACCTGGCAAATTTCATGAAAATCTATTACCGCGTTTCGCCGTAAATGCGCAACATAAAAACATTTAAAGATAATTATGATGCAATAAATAGGTAGTAATGATCATTGTTCAAGCTGACCATATAAAACAGAAGTATCCTGGTCAAACATAACCCAGCCATATTATTGGAAATTCAGCGCGACTATCACGAGATAAGGCTGATTTGGAGCCGATATGTGAGCAGCGGGAAGCCATATGAGCCTCAATAATATCACAGTCAAGACACGTAGTTTGATTCCAATATGCAGGCACAAGATGGCGGCATAACTGTCGTCGTTTAAACTTTGAAAGTCGGCTTCAGCAACAGAACAGTAATTGAAAATTGCTGCTCAAAGCAGAAACATCAGATGATATTGCCTAATTGAACAAGTTCAAAGTGATTCAATTGGGGTTGTTCTAACTGTGTACTGTTGGCAAGTGAGCTAGTGAGCAAGTGAGATAGTTAGCGAGTGAACAAGTGAGCAAGTGAGCAAGTGAACAAGTGAGCTAGTGAGTAAGTGAGCATGTGAGCAAGTGAGCTAGTGAGCAAGTGAGCTAGTGAGCAAGTGAGCAAGTGAGCAAGTGAGCTAGTGAGCAAGTGAGCAAGTGAGCAAGTGAGCAAGTGAGCAAGAGAGCAAATGAACAAATAGGCTTGTGAGCAAGTGAGACTTCAGACGTGCACTTAAGATCCGAGATTGCAGTAAAGAGGTTGATTCAAGCTAGTTTCGACTCGTGTTTCTGTGTAGAGGGTTGTTTGGATCGTATAGACATGCTGTACTAGAGTCATAATAGGACGTAGACATGTCTACCATATAAGTCTTACATCACTATTATTCCATTCAACTAACTAGTAGTTCTGTGAACAGTAGACCTCGCGCTCAGTGAGTTACATTGACCTGTTGTTATGTTTTCTCAAGAATTAATAAAAAATTTATCAATCTAAAATGTCTAGAAAAAATCCCAAATAAATCTAGAGCTTTCTGTCCTATGGTACCGTGACATGTCGTCTCGGAATGTGAGTGTGAGCGCTGTTATCAGGTCTGGCTGCAACTGTCTACAACGTTGATGGAAAGATATATTTTCAAGATGTTCGATGTTTTTGAACGGGTAGTATTATAGTCAACTGTCTACAAACGTTGATGGAAAGATACATTTTCAAGATGTTCGATGTTTTTGAACGGGTAGTATTATAGTCCACTAGACAGCTGATTTATGATGAATAAATCTATAGTCTGATTTTTACTTTAATATTGGCGTATGAAGGAGGCTCTTTTTCCTTTTATATTATCCTTGAAATGCAAAATTTCCAAGAACCTTGTATAAACCGTGACGCGCAATTTAAAAAGGAGCATACCTGGCAAATTTCATGAAAATCTATTACCGCGTTTCGCCGTAAATGCGCAACATAAAAACATTTAAACATTATTTTAAACATTTAAACATTAGAGAAATGCCAAACCGTCGACTTGAATCTTAGACCTCATTTCGCTCGGTCAGTAATAAATTTTCCCCCTTCCTTCAATAGGACAAATAGACTTGTCTATCTTAAGGTGCGTACAGATTTACGCGCCGCGAACATGCGAATTTCACTTTTAATCAGCTGACTATATCTGTATTTGTACAGAAACGGTAAGATACAGATATAAAAAGCTTGGCATCAGCTGATTAAGAGTGAATTACTCGTGTTCGCGGCGCGTAAATCTGTACACACCTTAAGATAGACAAGTCTATTTGTCCTATTTAAGGAAGGGGAGTTATCGTGTCCACAGACACACACACACACAGACCAACACCCAAAAATCATGTTTTTGGACTCAGGGGACCTTGAAACGTATAGAAATTTAGAAATTGTGGTACCTTAATTATTTTGGAAAGCAATACTTTCCTTACCTATGGTAATAGGGCAAGGAAAGTAAAAATTCTCGTGTGTAACCAAAATCATATCAGTAAGGAGAGGTTGGTAGTTTTAGGCAAGACAGTTTGAAGGTCTGAGGCGATTTGAACTTTAATCTGAAGCATTCCAGTGGAAGACCCATCAGTGTAAGAAGTGTTTGTAAGTCATTAAGTGAGCAATGTGAAGGAAACGAATATCTTAATGCGTTGGAGAGGGTCTTGAAACCATGTTACCCTATCAATGTTCTTCCCAAATTCTCTCTCACTGTCTCTCCCTCTATTTCTCCTTCCTCTATTATTTTCTTCCCTCTCTTCTCTTTTACTGTCTTCTCCTACTGTTCATCACTCTCTTTAATCTCGCCTCTCTCACACATTTCCCCCCTCTCCACTCTCTTATTTTCTCTCTTCTTTTCCCAAATATATCCCTTTCTCTACGCTTTCTTCACTCTTTCCTCTCAAATCTTTCACCCCTCTCTCACCACTTATTCTCCTACGTTTCGACACAGGATGAGAGACTACCAGCATCACATAGCTTCAGGAAGATGAAATACTAGGACTATCAGCTTGATTCAATAGTGAACATAAACGCCCTATACCATGTTATATCATCGCATTCTATATTTTCTCTATGTTAATATTCACTGTACTATCCAATAATTCAGTTATCTAATAATTATCTATCACCCTAGATAAGTAACTGAAACGTAAAATATAGCCTTGTTGAGATAACTCTACAATGCAATAAATTGATGATAAAAGTACAAAATGCAGGTGATTCCACCCCACATCTCCAACAATATCGTTTAATGCAACCTTAAATATTCTTCCATGTATGTCAATATTATTTTACGACCTGTTTTTATCGAGGAGTTGTTATTCTGAAAGATAAACAGAACACGGCCTCCCTGTGCACACGAACAACATAAGACAGACTTTCCTGAGGAGGAGAAGAAGGATAAAAACAGGCTTTCCTGAGGAGGAGGAGAAGGAGAAATGCGAATAGAAGAAGAACGTTGAGTGAGAGAAGACGATTGGAGAAGGAACTGAGTAGTGGGAGAAAAAGAGAGTACGAGAAATGAGAGATCTCTTATTATGGGAATCGATGTTTATTTTGTCCTCTTTCCAAAATTTCTATGTGTTTCTATTCTTCTATTCGCACAATGACATAAGTTCATAAGATTATGTTCTATGAGAATCACCCGTTAGATGCACTTCATTACAGTATTTCCTAGTGGAGAGGCGCGCTCAAGGACACCTCAAGGATCAAAATTTCAAACACTTATAACTTCTGACAGAATGCTCAGATTTCATCGTACTACACTTCATTCTTCTCGGCTCGTCAAGGCAGTTCAAAATCATGCATCATAAGTCAAATTCGGTCGAAAATTGGAAAATTTATTGTTGAGTGTACTAAAGCCCATGTATTCCAATACACAAAAATGGCCATTTTTCATTGCAAGCATCAATGTATATAGTGACTGGACTACATATTCTTTCAGGTTATTTAGAAAATTGAAATCTACCCAATCTGAGATCCTCGCCCTGTCGTGGTCGACGACGGCATTTATGCACAAACGAAAACCTAAGTTCAGTGAGGAGTTGCAGAGCAATACGAGAAGAGTATCACTGGGGAGTTTAAACGTAATAATATATAAAATTATACAGAATATTATATAATAATACAAAGCTTTGAAGAATGAGGAAGAAGGAACAGAGAATAAGAAAAAGAAACACAAGAGAGAAAAGAGAAAGAAGAAACAGAGAAGAAGGAGAAGTTAAGAGTGAAGAAATGAAGATGAACGATGAAGATGAAAAAGAGTATAAGTAGCAGCCTTAGGCCAGTATTGGTAGTGTTTGTTGAGAAAACACCTCCTGCCCAGGACCAATTTCTTACCCCTCCAATCCTCTCCTCCTCAATCCCCTCCTCTTCTTCAAACCCCTTCCTCACCCCACAACCCCTCTCCACCACTCATCATCTTCCACACTATCTTCACAGACCGAGGCACCAAGCTGTGTCAACAGCCCATAACCACCCTCTTCTAGATACTTATTATTTTTGCTTCTCAACCCCCACCCTCATAACACTCTACTGCTGCTGCTTCCAAAATTTCCTATCCAGAAAACGACAGAACGGAGTGAGGAGAGGGGGAAGTCTATTCCCTTGTTTTATGTACATCGTTCTGTGGCAGTATTATGATGCCTGACCAGAATGTTCCATTGTTTCAGTTGACTGAGGGGGCACAACTGATATTATTGGGCTACTGTTTCTCAAAAATCGTTGGATATTTATCAGTTTCGATGAAATTTCAGTTGCTGCAATGTATTGATTGTTGAGTGCACAAAGAGTATTTAATCTAGGCATGAGAGAATCTTGTAGGCCGTTTTTCAGCCAATGGTGTGCTGACTCTTCCTTGTATTCTCATGTTGGAATGTTTAATGTATGTGAAGAATATCCGTAGTCTTTTCAATCTAATAGGAAACATCAAGAGCTGGCACTCAAATTGATCCAAGTCGAGTTAGGCTAGCTAAGACGCAAAAAATGTATAGCTATGTTGGTGTAAAAATGTTCAACGTTTTATCACCTGGAGATAGAAATTATGAATGTAAAAGATTCAAATATATATATATTTTTTTTGAATGGTTGAAAGAGAGAGTATTTTACTCTGTTAAAGAGATTTTAACTAGTGACTCTCATCCATAATATCATGAGTTTTAGTTTTATTATAGTTTTTATAATGTTAGTTAATCTGACCTGTACTTGATCCTAAGTATAATATTGTGATATTTATGTCAAGTGACTTTTGTCTATGCAGTTTTGTTTGTGACAATGAAAAAATTCATGATTCTTGATTCTTGATTCTTGATTCTTGAATCTTGAATCTGGATTCTTGATTCTGGATTATTGATTCTTGATTCTTGATTCTGGATTCTTGATTCTTGATTCTTGATTCTTGATTCTTGATTCTTGATTGATTGTTGCAATGGGAATGATTGTTGAAAGTGAATCTAGCAACACGAAAATATGAATAGATATGGGAAATCGATGATATTATTTTGACCTCTGTAGTCATATTATTAGACTACTAACTATCAAACCCGTTTCTTATTGCTGGATTTTGATGGAAGTTTAGTTGCTGCAATGTAAAAGGAAATCGCTGGAGCCGAAACTCTAGTTAAATAACACAAAAATGGATAAATATCATAAAAATCTTCAATATATACCATTGACAGTCATCATTCTCAATTGAGGTGAATGAGATAAAATTTGCATCTTATATTTATTTTTGGACGAAAATTGAGCTTGAACTATTTACAGTGGAAACATAACATACTTTTATGGACATGTAACATTATCAAAATTTTGGAATGGAATAGTTTTGGGCTAAGCCTGTTGTTCCTACCCAATCATATTATTTTAGATGATTTGTAATATTGTATCCACGAATAAATAAATAAATATATTAGAATAATACATTAGCACAATGTATTATCTATTTTATTATCAAAATATTAATAATGGATCTACATTATTAGAGTGTATTCTCTATTTTTACTTCTATGAGCAGATTAAGTTTAACTTATGTATGAAGTGAAACTCCTCCCTACACACAGATGGATAGTCTAGTAGGGGGATTCCAAAAAATTTTGTATATTGTATTTTATATTCGTGTATTATGCTTTTTGTGGAAAATAAATTTAAATTGGAATTGAAATTGAATGCATGTTCAAATAAATTATCCGACTGACTTGAACTGTGAAAATGATGTAACAATATCGTACATTAATCCTCGATTTTAGTTTTTCCTCCATCAATCAAAGAAATAAAGACTTCAACTACCAACCAATTCTGTAATCAGCTGAAACTAGAATTTATTCTTGGAGGCTGGTGAACTGGAATACTTTGGAGTGTCTAGTTTCGGCCAATGACAGTGAAGCTGAACCGCCATTGGTCTACCTACAGCTATAATGACCAATCGTGGGGCTTCATGCTTACTGTAAATAATATACTGCTGCTCAATTTTAAAGCTTCCATTTTACTAGAGATTGATAGTGGTGTAACAACTGGAAGTTGTATATCTAACTGTTCTTATCAATTAATGGTTTTGACGATATCGTATCGTTCCCATTAACAATTTACATAGAACACTGAACTACGAGAAAATTCTACGGAGTTACTAAAATATCACTCCAAATCAACAACATTATTCGGGGGAGCCTCCATGAGATTTCAGAAATACAAAAGGTACTAAGATTATTGTAGAATATTGAACAAATTTTTTACCATTTTATATATATAGCGAGTTGTTGCAACTTCAGTTATGTCGCTTCTCGCACCCCAATCGCCATCTTTCCTTATTTATCCAGTCTCCTTCAAAGAGACCTCTACTCTCCATTTGAATGTGGACATTGGATACCCATCTCTTTCGCGGTCTACCACGCCTATTTCTGTTCGCTGGTACCCAATTCCATACTTGCAAAGGAAGTCTTCCTTCATTCATTCTGCGCAGGTGTCCATACCATTTCAATTGTTTCTCTCCAATGACATCAATTATCGTGTTTTTTGCGCTCATTCTCTCTCTTATTATATCATTCCTGATTCGATCCAGCAACGTCAATCCTAAACTCCTCCTCCAGTACATCATTTCCGCTGAAAGAAGTTTTTGAGAAGTTGATTTGTCCACACACCACACTTCTGACTCATACGTCATGACTGGCTCAATCATTGCCTGGTATATATTTGTTTTGTATTTTTTGTTATGTTTTTATTCCATAGGATTGGATGTAGTGCTCTTATCATATTTTTTCCCTTCCTTATCATTTTACCACTATAATTCATTTATTCTATAAAATACTATAATCATAATACAATTATGACATTGGAGGAAAACCTAGGCAGAGCCTGCACTATTTCTCTCCAAAAATGTTGATAAAATGTTAATGTTGTCCAAAAGATAAGGTTATGTAATCACACACTGCTTCGTTTCTTGATTTTCGGTCCAGGAATGATGGTTTAAAATTCTGAATTTTGAAGGTTGATTTTATACTCTGAATGAATCACAGAATGTATCACAATGAATTAAACACTTTAAAAATATTGCACTTATTAAAAAAATGTTAATACAAAATCAAAAACCTACTCACTATTTGTTATTCACAGCTGAAAACTAATTATTGGAACAGTTTTAATTCGAAGGATTTAATAAACTATTGATTCCAAAATTATACTTCAGACTACATTAGATGCATCTAGGAATAACTGGTCCTTTTTTGTGTAGCTGGGAAGTTTATATTGTGGTCATTATTCATATTAAATAAAAAAAATACTATTTCTTAGTATTTTCATTTAATTACTGGCCCATTATTTTTTGATCAAGAAGTCAATACCATCTATATTTGGAGCTTTCAAATTCAATATTAGAATTTATCACAATATTTCCAACAAACATGTGCCTGTGTTAGCAAACTCGATGATAACAATTTGGCACTGGTTGCAGGCAACACACTCATTTCATTAAAAATATATGATTTCCACAAAGGACGAGTTCACACGAGCGAACGGTTTCACACAAAAAAGTGGCCGGTTGACATTAATCCTCCCCCAACCCACACAACGGATTTGGGGACGTTTATTTCGCAGCCCTTCTCAAAAATCGATTCACACCCTGTGTTTCACGCGCCCCTACAACAGGGGGGTGACGAACACCTCACACTTTGCCCCTCTAAAACAAATGAAATAGAACCGCTAACGAGCTTTAAACGGCAATACAAGTTATATTCACCGGTGTCAGATAGGGGGTGATTGTCAGAGAGTTAAGGGTGGGGGTAAATGAGAAGAGCGGGTAAATCAGGAGGGGGGAACTGAACTAAAAGGGGTAGGACTATTGGGAATTGGTTTTGTGTCGTATGTGTGCACGTGTGTGTGCTTGTGTGAGAGAGAGAGGGAGTGATAGACAATGGAATGGATAGATAGATAGAGAGAGAATGAGTGTGACAATGAGTTAGATAGATAGAGAGAGATCGAGTGAGTGAGAGAGAGTGAGAGAGAGTTTTGGCATGTCCCACCAAGGTGACATGTAGTGTGATAGGACAGGCTGCTAAATTCGCTGTTCGATGGGATTGGTAACCACACAACGATGTATGTGTGTGATAAATATATAAATGAACGTGTGTGATGGATATATAAACATGCATGTGCAAACATATATATGAATAAGGGTGTGTGATGCGTGTTGTACATAGAAAAAAATAGATTTGACTACCACACGATCGGTTTCAGCGTAGGCTACTGATTCACGTTTCCGGGTTGCTGTAACTACATCATAGAAAAATAGATTCTATAACCATAATTTTCATCCTCTCAGCTTAAATTCATTCATGTTTGAAGAAAATTATGAGAAACTACATAATATTACTCTTTAAAACTCTATACATCTCGTAGTTTTTTCGGTACGGTAGTAAAAATGCACGATTTAAGATGCACATTGTCACTTCCGTGATGGGTCGCTATGGTATTCCACAAACAATCTGACCTGATTCCGTTAATATTTTATTTAATTTTATTCATTTACAATGCAAATGATACTAATGTAATAACATTGAAAGATAAAATAATAAGGTAGTCCTTGTGCTATTTTTCTTCCAAATTTATAGGTGTAAAAGTCCGAAATAAGTTTAGAATTTCACGTGTACAATTTTGATAAAATAGTGACGTCCACGTTATAATGACAGTGTATAGAGATAGAAGAACAGCGTTGCCGATTCTCTGCCTTTCCACCGCCTTCTATAGAAGATAACACTGATACTGGTATATCTGATTGAATATCAAGTGCTCCTTCTTGCTAAAATGATCAATTAAGGTTTATTCGTGAAAAAAATTTCTAAAGGTGCGTAGAGATTTACGCGCCGCGAACATGAGCAATTCACTTTTAATCAGCTGACTATATCTGTATTTTTACAGAAACGGTGAGATACAGATATAAAAAGCTTGGCATCAGCTTTGGCAATTCACTTTTAATCAGCTGATGCCAAGCTTTTTGATATATATTTGATTTTTATATCTGTATCTTACCGTTTCTGTAAAAATACAGATATAGTCAGCTGATTAAAAGTGAATTACTCATGTTCGCGGCGCGTATATCTGTACGCACCTTAATGATCGAATAAAAAACTTTCAGAATTGGGATTGAATATTTGGTTATTTAATCATATTCCTACATTGTTTAACCACGATCTAGCAGCCTTGCAGAGGTAAAAAAGGATGGCATTATCTGTTTTTTCGAATGATAGACAATGATAGCAACACCAATGTGAATCAAATGCTGCCAACATAACGTGGACCACATTATAACCTGACCATGAGAGAGTATGTCATCAGCAGACGACACTAGAATCTGAGTTGATTTTTTTGTTTGTCAACCATTTTTGCTGTTCACATGCAAAGTAGGTGCAGAAAAAAGGAAAACCTCAGCAATGGTGGCCGTGTAAACAAAAACAAAACTCATTAGTGGCGCAGCCAGTGACAAGAGAGTCTCTGTCCGAAAAAAGTGATAAAGAAGAGAGAAAAATGAAAATAGAATTTACGCAATGTCATATGTGTGGCGGCAACTGTTGTGGGTGACTTGTGGAGAGAGAGAGAGCGTGTGATTGGGAGTGAGAGGGGGGGGGTTGGTGAAGAGAGAGAGAGAAGGAGTGAGAGCTATAAAATAGAGATAGCATGGGAGAGAGACAGTGGAAGAGTGAATGAGAAAGGATGATAGAGTGAGAGCGAGGGAAAGTATCGGAAAGAAAAATCTCATTTACATACCGCTCAAGTTTCGATGTCAGACAGTGTTGGAAAAGTCGTGCAGACAGCTTTTTGCTATAGTGAGGTCCACGTTATAATGACAGTATTTGATCAACTTTGGTTTTGATATTCTTGTCTATCATTCGACAAAGCCGGTGGTACTACCCATTTCTAGGTCCACAACGATGCCAATTATTATGTTTTTGACAGTGTAGAAATATAATTAATTAATTCAGAGAATCGGCATCGCTATTTTTCTATCTTTATCCACTGTCATTATAACGTGGACCTTACTATAGCTCCAAGCTCCAGTGTTTCAAATTTCTAACTTTTTCTGGCCACTGCGATTAGTACCTACTCAATTGATAAATGCTGGTTTTGTAATTTTGTGGTACGAGCATTTTCTTCATAAAAATTGTGTTCCTCCACAAAATACATATAATTCATTTCATCGAATTTTACGCATAATTATAATGGAATAGTAAAAAATGTGCTCAATAAATTCTCCATCAATGTCCACATGTTAATTTACTCCCAATTTTTTACTTTCCTTGTCCTATTAGCACAGGTAAGGAAAGTATTGCTTCCCGAAAAAAATTAAGGTACCCCAATTTCTAAATTTCTATACGTTTCAAGGTCCCCTGAGTCCCCAAAAAAAGTGGTTTTTGGGTATTGGTCTGTATGTGTGTGTGTGTCTGTCTGTACACTATATCTCATCTCCCAATTAACGGAATGACTTGAAATTTGGAACTTAAGGTCCTTACAATATAAGGGGATCCGACACAATTTCGATCAAATGCAATGCAAGATGGCGGCTAAAATGGCAAAAATATTTTCAAAAACAGGGTTTTCGCGATTTTCTCGAAAACGGCTCCAACGATTTTGATCAAATTTATACCTAAAATAGTCATTGATAAGCTCCATCAACTGCCACAAATCCCATATCTGTAAAAAATCCAGGAGCTCCGCCACATCTATGCAAAGTTTGATCTAAGATTCCCTTATTATCAAGATTCAGATACAATTTAAACAAAAAATCCCATGTGGAAAAGATTCAGCATGAAAATCTCCACGATTGATGTTCAGTAATATTTTCACCTAAAATTGAAAATAGGCTCAAAATTCGAGAAAATGTGATTATCCAATTGCAGACTGTTGGCAACTGTAGATTCTATTGAATGATTCACTATGAAGAGATAGCAGACCTCGTATGTCTTCAGCATTATTGTCCTGTCACCAGCTGGCTCAGATCTTTGTTCATAAGTAAGTTAGACTTGAGATGCGCGTGAACACTAGCGTCAGGTGATCAATTCTCATAATGGCAAGGAAAGTTGTGTGAGTTCGCCACACCAGAATTTCTGTTTTATCCAGTGAATCCAATTGATTTGGAGAAGCAATTCTAAATAGAAGTGATATTTTTGACCTATGCATATACTACATCGATACATTTATTATTCATTTTACTTTTGTTATTTTTCGAGAGAATTTCTCCGGTATGAATAATACAATTCGGACATGAACAATCCTTGGACAAGGATCTAAACGACTCATGTGTGGAAAACTAATGTGTAGGAAAACGATTGTACTTGTATACAATAATACTAGTAGTTCTGCGAACAGTAGACCTAGCTCATGAATACAACTCTCAATCTAATGAGAAGGGTCAGTAGTATATTATTGTGAGGATTTAGCCATGTCATTTATTATTTTCTCCATCGAAAGTGCTAGAGTCAGTGCTTACAGGGACACCGGACTTATCAAGGAGGTACCTTTATATCGTCTCCATATTCATAATATAAACATATATCACAACTTTTCTAATAATTAATTATAAGAAATCGGTCAACTGACGGAAAAATGTAATATGCAGTAGGCAATTTAGATGATGAATCGTCTCACAGACGATGGTGAGATGGAAAATGATTCTAAATAGGATGGGTTTGTTGGTGACAATGACAGGAGGTTGCTAATGATGTTTTTCATGAAAAGTGGATTCAATGTTATTGCTTGTTATGCCTATGTAGAATGTTAATGCTCACAAATCAGTTTCCGATCTCATACCAAAAGGAAAACAAAAGACTTGACACAAGTAGGAACATGAGTTGCTGTATCTTCAAATATACTTTTGAGGTTATTCTACGGTTTTTTAAATATTACAAAAAAACCGGAGGTCTTACCAAAAATCGTTACACATACGTTTCTGCGTCTTAATTCAAAGAACTCGCATACCAAATTTAATCCAAATCGGACAATAACTGCGACTGTAACTGCGGTACAAACAAACAAACAGACAAAAGCCGATCGAGTCGAAACTCGGTCAATTATAACAGTTAACATAGTGATGGGTTTTCCTTCCCGAAATCTTGTTTTTGTTTGAAATTTTTCATAAGTGATTGGACAAATCGATACGGGGAGGAGAAAACATATTCCAGTCATCAACCATCCGTTAATTTAATCGTACTAACAGTAGAACTAAACCAGACAAACATTTATCATTTAATCGGCAAGTGAACATCACATTACACCACATAAACAAACATTACACCGTTGAGTATCATTTAATCAGCAAGTAAAGTTACCATTGAAAAGGAGCTAACAGATAAAATGATAAATTGAACAAGTAATTCAACGGTGTATCGCAGGGAGACAAACCTGAACCACTGATAATAGACTGCGGAAAGGTTAATGTAAGTTGAGAAGGAAGATCAAATGTGAATTAATGGGGGGAGAGAGAGAGAAGATCGTAAATAAATTATTTTCAGGGATGAAAGGGATGATAATGAAAGGTGAAGGGATGATAAGGAAGGTGGATGTGGTTGATAGCTAGAGGGAGTGAGAAGGTGGTAGAAAGGGTGAGGATGATAAAGGAGGTTGATAGCAGCTAAGTGGGAAATCTTTGAAAGAGAAGAGAAAAGGAAGGGGAGGAAGAAGAAGGTAGAGGTGGTTGATAGCAGTGAAGAGAAAGAGGAAAGATCTAAGAATCAGTGAGAGAGAGAGAGAGACAGACTTACTAGTGACGTCCACGTTATAATGGCAGTGGATAAAGATAGAAGAATAGCGATGCCGATTCTCTGCATTAATTAATTATATTTCTACACTGTAAAAAACATAATTGGCATCGTTGTTGACCTGCAAAAGGATAGTACCACCGGCTTTGTCGAATAATAGACAAGGATAGCAAAACCAAAGTTGATCAAATACTGTCATTATAACGTGGACCTCACTATAGAACAGTTTAGAGGAAGAGGAGTATCTGTGAGAGAGACAGAACATGCAGAATGAATGTGTAATCGAGAGAGGGTTGATTGAGAAAGTGTGTTTGATTAGGTGTTCCCTGATTGGAGGGGTTTGGAGTCAACAAGCAATACTCTCCAACTCAGCAGAGGTAGCTTGAGCATACACCAAGGGGCCTGAGCTGTAGATAAAGCTTCAATTATGGTCATGAAGGGGAATCGAATGGTCGCATTCCTGCTAAGCTGGCGTTTATAAATATTGAATTGCAATCGATGGAGACTCGGAACATGATGAGGACCCAGGTCAATTAAAACTTATTCGGGTTAAACTCGCCATAATTGAATCGGTCGAACGTTCGTTTTATTTTCTCCAATGCTGATGATGCTCATGCAGATGGAGCTAAATGATAAACACAATAATTTATCGTTGGTGAGCCTTTTTAAGTAACGAATTTTGTGGAATTTACGGTTTCGATAACCTTTTCTCCATGATAGGATTGCGTGAATTTCTAACAAATATAGATAAAGAGTCCCGACTTTTCGCTTGATAAATTTGGCTCACCAAAGTATTGATCAATAATTTCGAATAAATGATTTCATTCATTCATTTATTCATAGACAATAGATACAATGCAGGTAAAAACAACAGGCATTCACCCAAAACTGATTTAAACCTTAATTTGGAATACACAGTATAGAGGTTATGTAAATGATAACTTAATTCACATAGGCTACTATTTGTGGGTTTATTCTATTATATTAAGCAAGCAATTTCTGTATTTATATATCTGGTTATCTTTATATCTGGTTATTTATGTTTAATGGATCTCGGAAACGGCTCTAGCGATTTTCACGAAATTTGGAACATAGTAATAATAATAATAATAATATCGAGTGACCTGGCTGGCTCAGGTCTGGTGTCAGTGTTTTCAGGTCGCAACTGATCAATTTCAGGAACATAGTAGGTTTATTATGATATTTAGATTTAGGTTTCATTCTTCGGCAAACTCGCTGAACGACATTAAAAGGATAATTCATCCTTGGAAAACAGATGATAATTTCGTCGTCTCTCGATAACTGAAGATGCGTGTGCTTGTGTGGGAGAGAGACAGAATTATTTCCAGCTGTGTGATCATAATCAATAAGCGACAAATTTTATCTAGCTAGACAATTTAATCCATTTGGTCAACATAATCTGATTTGTTGACATCAACTTATCAATTTAAAATGTCTAGAAAAAATCCTAAATAATCATAGAACTTTCTGTCCTATCGTACCGTGACGTGTCATCCCGGAATGTGAGTGTGAGCGCTGTTATTAGGTCTGGCTGCAACAAGCTGTCTACAACGTTGATGGAAAGATTTATTTCCAAGATGTTCGATGTTTTTGAACGGGTAATATTATAGTCAACTGTCTACTAACGTTGATGGAAAGATACATTTTCAAGATGTTCGATGTTTTTGAACGGGTAGTATTATAGTCCACTAGACAGCTGATTTATGATGAATAATTCAATAGTCTGATCTTGACTCTAATATTGGCGTATGAAGGAGGCTCTTTTTTCCTTTTATATTATCCTTGAAATGCAAAATTTCCAAAAACCTTGTATATACGTCGACGCGCAATTTAAAAAGGAAAATACCTGTCAAATTTCATGAAAATCTATCACAGCGTTCCGCCGAAAATGCGCAACATATAAACATTTAAACATTAAGAGAAATGCCAAACCGTCGACTTGAATCTTAGACCTCACTTCGCTCGGTCAACAAAGCAAATTCAAATCAAAAGCTAACTCCATTTTCATTTGTGTTTCAATAAGATAGTCCAGTTTCCAATGAGGATACGGAAGCAATGATTTGAAAACTACAAAATCTGGTGTGGCGCACTGACACAACTTTCCTTGCAGTTATGAAAATTGATCACCTGACGCCAGTGTTCCCGCGCATCTCGAGTCTACTATTCAAAGATTTGAGCCAGCTGGTGACAGGGCAATAACGCTGGAGACACACGAGGTCTGCTATCTCTTCATTGTGAATCATTTGATAGAATCAACAGTTTGCAATTGGATAATCACATTTTCTCGAATTTCGAGCTTATTTTTAATTCTAGGTGAAAATGTTACTGAACATTAATTGTAGAGATTCTCATGCTCAATCTTTTCCACTCAAAATTTTTTGTTTAAATTGTATCTGAAGCCTAATAATTGAGAATCTAAAATCAAACTTTGCATAGATGGGGTGAAGCTCCTGAAATTTTCACAGATATTGGACTTGTGGCAGTTGATAGAGCTTATCGATGACTATTCTAGGTATAACTTTAATCAAAATCGTTGAAGCCGTTTTCGAGAAAATCGCGAAAAACCCTGTTTTTGATAACATTTTCGCCATTTTAGCCGCCATCTTGAATCGCATTCGATCGAAATTGTTCGTGTCGGATCCTTATATTGTAAGTACCTTACGTTCCAAATTTCAAGTCATTCCGTTAATTGGGAGATGAGATATCGTGTACACAGACACACATACACACACATACACACATATATACAGACCAATACCCAAAAACCACTTTTTTGGACTCAGGGGACCTTGAAACGTATAGAAATTTAGAAATTGGGGTACCTTAACTTTTTTCGGAAAGCAATACTTTCCTTACCTATGGTAATAGGGCAAGGAAAGTAACAAGGCAAATTCAAATCAAAATCTAACTCCATTTTAATTTGTGTTTCAATAAGATAGTCCAGTTTCCAATGAAGATACGGACGCATTGATTTGAAAACTTACCAGACAATGCATATTGGAATCCAAATCCTATCCACTTCCTATTCATCTACTCAGACTCTACCCACAAAGTGGCCAGTGAGCATCAAACGCATTCTAACAGTTTTGTCACAATCGGAGTCCAATCTCAAACTCCGTTTGAAACCTAGTAAGTCTCAGACGTCTTCAACAAGGCGTATACAAACAAAAGAGTCTATATCACATGTTTAGTAATCGGAATATTGCAAGGGCTTTGAATGCTCAGTCCATAATATGCCGTGTATATATAACAACCATCCCTCTCTATAGAACAACTATATAGAACAACTATATAGAACAGCTATCCCTCAACACATATAGATGTCACACACAGAATACATGTAGCACACATAGTTAACACAGACTACACACGTACGCCACACACGGTCATACAGTGAGGTCCACGTTATAATGGCAGTGAAGAGAGATAGAAGAAAAAGTTGCCAAGTCTCTCAATTTTGCCACTGACTGTACACAGCTGTTACTCAATTCCTCCCATTAAGTTTAATCTAATAATAATTATCATTTCCTTGATAAAATAATCAATTTAATGTCAAATTGATCAAGAAAATATATTTTTACTATGTTGTCAAAACAGGGTTTTTCGCGATTTTCTCGAAAACAGCTCCAACGATTTTGATTAAATTTATACCCAAAATAGTCAATGATAAGCTCTATCAACTGTCATAAGACCCATATCTGTAAAAAATTCGGGAGCTCCGCCCCATCTATGCAAAGTTTGATTTTAGATTCCCAATTATCAGGCTTCAGATACAATTTAAACAAAAAATTACGAGTGGAAAAGATTGAGCATGAGAATCTCTACAATTATTGATTTTTAGTAACATTTTCACCTAAAATTAAAAATAAGCTTAGAATTCGAGAAAATGTGATTATCCAACTGCAAACTGTTGGCAATTGTTGATTCTATTAAATGATTCACTATGAAGAGATAGCAGACCTCGTGTGTCTCCAGCGTTATTGCCAAGTCACCAGCTGGCTCAAATCTTTGAATAGTAGACTTGAGATGCGCGGGAACACTAGCGGCACGTGATCAATTTTCATAACGGCAAGGAAAGTTGTGTGAGTGCGCCACACCAGATTTTTTCATAATATGATTCAAAAATTTGCTTTAATGACTGAGATCAGATTTTCATTTTTATACAAACCTGAAATGGCGGCTAATTTAAAAAGCTGTGATACAACAATCTGAATTTCAAAACAACAGAAATTGAGTTATTTGGTAGGTATTCTATTCCAATTTCCTTTAAAAATAATAGAAAAAAGAAATCCTATTTTAAAAATAAGTAATTTCAATGGATTAAATCTGAAATAACTTTTAAATATTATTTTTACCGGTACGAGTAGGTCTAACGAACGTATGTATACGTGTAGGCTAACTTAAGCATGGATGAAGTCTAGGATGGTTAGTTATCAACTTTTAAAATGTCATTTAAGGTATTTTAATGTGTGTTTCTCATGAGGTAATGTTTAAAATTTATTTCATAGTTTTAAAAATACATTTTAAATCAATATTATACGACTTGTGTACTCAAATATTTTGATAGAATGAAGAAAAAAATGGCGGCTGAGAATATTGTTTGTTCAGTCTTGTACAGTCACTGTCAAAAGTAAATATAAAATATTTTAGCAAATAGACAACATTGCAAAGCGAGAGAGAGATAGTGCTATCTGTTTTGTTGTATGATAGAAAAGGACATCAACAGTATTGTCAATCGTACGTACACTGCCATTATAATGTGGACCTATTCTATATACAGAGTCTGACACGATTGGGCTGACACGAGTGTTCAATCATAGAACGCCACAACATGGCCGGCGGCCCCACATATTAGCACGCTTATTCCATGTATCCCACTATGATTGCTCCACCTTATCAAATGATGTACGCTCTAGTATGTCTGCAATATCCTGTTCACATAGAGGCAATCAGAGACTACACGGTATTAGTGGCTTGTGGGTATAGTAGTTATTAATCCAAATCGATATATGCGATCGAGGTATAGTTTTGGAGCCCTTATTTGTGAATGTGATCGATTATCGATTAGCGAGACATGATATAAGGGAATATTTGGTGGATGATATTTCTCTAAGTCATTGTTTTTTCCCAATTCCATGATGTAATGATATAATATAATAAACACACTTTTTTATGTATTTGAACACGACATGCAGTCGATTATTAAGTAAATATTAAAAACTTTTACTTACTGACTGGAGTACTTTCAATCGTCTGGCGATCATTTTCAACAGTGACTTCAACACTTGTGACTTAAAATTGACTTCAACACTGTTGAAAATGATCGCCAGACGATTGAAAGTACTCCTGTCAGTAAGTAAAAGTTTTTAATATTTACTTAATAATCGACTGCATGTCGTGTTCAAATACATAAAAAAGTGTGTTTATACAAAGCAGCTCGGAATGGATCAAGAAATCATCACCTTTAATATAATAATGTATAATTATGTTTTGTTCACGACTGAGGACTAAGGGTATAGTATAACAGTGATTGAGCTGGAAGTATATGATAAATTGACTTTATAGAAGAAGATTATGCTCTTAAAATGCAAAATGAGTGTCTATTGATTGATTGATTGATTGATTGAGTACTTTATTTATGTAGATTACAATATATACTGGCTTATACACTTTATACAATAGTTACAATACAGCAAAGTTATAGATGAATTTACATATATAGACTAAGAAAATAACTATTGAACTGTATATGATATGAAAAAGCAATTTGTAATATAATAACTATAGATAATAATCATATTGTTATGCATCTACATAAATTGGCGGAGCTTTGGACATATCAATGTCCATTCTTGGGAGAATATAAAAATATCCTCCCCCTAACTCTCTACCAACGTTAATTTCGTTATTAAACTGAGGATTTTTTTATTAATGGAAATATGTAAAAGTTTAATCAATATGAATATTGAAGAGAAAAAAAACAAAAAATTGATAAAGTAAATAATTATAGGTAGATAAGATATAAATAATGATTAATAAAATGAAGTAGGCTGAAAGTAGATCAGGGTTATCAAATTTCAGTAATATACAGCAGTATGCAGTGGATATTGAAATAACATGAGTTTATATAATATATATATATATATATATACAATTCGTTCTATAACATGGTTTAAGGTTTATATTGGTGGAATGGGTGAGGGATGGTTGTCATGTGATCGTTCTAGGGCCGGACAGTTTCAGTAATTTGTTCCAAATAGTTTTTTTAAAGTCAGGTTGAAGCTCGCTCGGCTCTCGATAGACCTGATAGAAACAGGAAGTGTATTCCATGCACGACAGGCACTGACTAAGAAGGATTTTGTGAAATAGTAGTTCGATGATTGGGTATCCTTAAAGTACTTTCTCCGGTTCTAGTATGTGAAGCATCTATCCTCCTACCTTCAGAGACAAATTGAAATCATCTTTAAAATAGTTCGGATTACCGTATTTATAGGAGGGTACTAGCCCTTTCACTGCCAAGCACGTAAATATTCGTTTTTGAAAAGTATGTCTGGACACACCAAGCCCGAATATATTCGTTTTCATCTTTGAGTTCACTGTGCCATCCACGATATTTTTGTTTGCCTTTATTTTATAATACAGACATAGTCTGTAGTGTTGCCAACATAATAAGCCAAGTTTCAACTAATTCCGATCTCATTCGACGAAGATATCTAGGTTTCAGTGAACAGCTGCAGTGAAGCGCCATGTGTGTGCTTTGTTGCTTTGCTGTAGCTTTGTTGTATGTTGTGATTCAAAAGTGTAGACTTGTTTCTGTTTGTGAAGTGATGTCAAATTGCGTTCGTTGATTCAAGTATAAAATTTATTCTGAACATGAAATTCAATCTTTTTTACTTAGCTCAAATTCTGAAATTGATGAAGTGGAACTGGAATTTTCCCGGAGCAGTAGTGATAGTGAATTTTGGTAAGAATTTTCTGTCAACAACAATTCGGTCTGTCAGAGACACATTGAGCTCACATTAATACGGCAGCGAAAGGGCTAGTTGATCTGTGGGCATAATGAAAGTGTTTGTATAATAAAAAGATGAAAAAATAGATGTAATGTGAATGCCAAATGATGCCTTGCTCGATTTGAAGAACCCACCTCAGCAAGCATTTTCTCTAGAGGAGAAGTTGCCATATCCGAACGAGGAAATGAAGAGTTTACGCCAAATAACAAACACAATATAAGTTGGCCAACAAGGGGAAGCGATGAGCGGCAAACCTGTGCAAAATATCACTTTGAAAACTTTCTCATATTCTCTTCCTCCATCTTTCTTTACGCTCTCTTCTAGTGTATCACTCCCTCTTTCTCTCTTTCTTTCCTCATCTTTCATCATGCTCTCTCTCAGTCTCCTAACTTCCCTGAGTTTCCTCTTCCCATCTGAAGTGACTTTAGTCCCTGTTTCTCGTCTCTAAGGAGGAAACTCCTACACACTGTCATATTAGACACCTTCTCTTCACACTTTTCAATGGTGCAAGTTCTCCACTCTACCACTTTCAAACTGAAATGATCTTCCTCTCCTTTTTCTCTCACTTTCTCTTACTTTCAAACCTTACTCTGACCCTCACCTCTCTCTCACACACACATATTCTCCCGCTTTCCTACTCTTTCTAACTCACATACTTCTCCTTTTTCTCCCATCTCTTCTATCCTCCTCACACACACTTTTCTCCCATTGCTCTCTCTTACTCTCTCACACGCTTTTCTCCGATCTCCTCAACTTTATCGTCTCGTTATCCCAACACAAGTAAAACGACACCGAAACTCAGTGGAAAATCAGTGGAAATCCTCTGCTCAACAATTTTCCAACGAATCAAACTTCTTGCTAGATTTTCTCTGAACGGGAAAAGTTGAAAAGGACAGTGGATTATTATCTAAGGATCATTTCGATAATTTGAAGAGGAAATATCTATAGAGTGAATAGATGAGTGATAAGTGAAATGGATGGTTCACATTACAGATGACTGATTTGTGTTATCCTTATTATTTCAAATTTACTCCTTGATTGAGCCATTGAGTTCAAATTAAGGATTTATACTGACATTCAAATCAACTGGAATATTTTTTTTCAATGATGGAATAGTTCATATGAATTTATTATTCAAGGATGAATTATATTGATATTTTGAGAATGTAATATCTGTATTGTGAACGGATGAATCCTATTATATTAAGCGAGCATTTTCTGTATATATCTGGTTATTTTTATATCTGGCTATTATTATATCTGGTCATTTATGTTTTACGGATCTCGAAAACTGCTCTAACGATTTTCACGAAATTTGGAACATAGTAAGTTTATGATATAAAGATTCGATTGCACTAGGTCTCATTCTTTGGAAAACTCGTTGAACGACATTAAAAGGATAATTCATCCTTGGAAAACAGATGATAATTTCGTCGTCTCTCGATAACAGAAGATGCGTGTGCCAGTGTGGGAGAGACAGAATTTTTTTCAGCTGTGTAATCATAATCAATCAGCGAAAAATTTTATCCAGCTAGACAATTAAACGATTTAATCAACATAATCTGATTTGCTGACATGACATGATAATCCTCCTAAACTAGAGTTTATCACAATTTTCAAAGTTGATCATTATTTGACAATTTCAAGTGATTTAGTGAGTGTTATTCAATTTGGTTTGTATATAATCTAAATTATAATTTTTTTGTTTTCAAATGTTTGAACAGAAAATTGAACCTGAATTTAAGTGTATGGAACATAACCTACTTTCTGGACTATTTATAGTATATAAATCAAAAATCGGGAAAAAACAGTTTTGGGCTGTGCCTGTTAGTACTTCCCCAATCATTTTAAAGAACTGTGTTCGGTTTATCAAAAGTCAATAAATAAATAACGAGCGAAGCTCGGTGCCCCGATATTGATGAGTTCAATGAATAATTCACATTGCAGATGATTAAATTGAGTTATTCTTATAGAAGAGATGAAATGGAAGAGGACTTGTGTTCAATCAGTTGTTTTCATCAGTTTTAAATTATGTGGAACTGACAGAATAGTTATTTGTATATCTAGAGTGAAAAGTGCTGTTTTTTCTCCCTGATGGAAAAGTTTGAAGTCCGAGGCGAAGCCGAGGGCAACAATTTTCCTGAGGGAGAAAAAATATTTTTCACTTGTGATATACACAACATTTTTCCTCCACCTACATTTTTATAAAAACTGCAAATAAAATAATTTTTTAAAAACGTATGTGACCAAACAATGTGTTACAACATAATCTAAAAAGTAAACAGAAACAGCTGGCTTGTAATCACAGTTCTCCGACAGCACTATCTGTCGGCTAAAGTTGTAACAACAATGACAGCCACAACTACAGCTATGATGAAGTTCCCGTTTCAAATTTGATTAGTTAATAAGTAATAATCGTTGGCTGGTATTTTGAATAATATGGATTAAAAGAAAAAAATGTACATTTTTTCTAGTACAGTATAGTGATATGAAGTTTGTAATAATAATTTCAGCATACAAACATAAATTTTATATATTGATCAAATGTCTGGTTGAGGTATTGAATTTAGTTGGTTTAATGACTACTCTATATGCTTCCTCATCTGAGCTTAGACCTTCTGACCTATTCCAAATGTACGTTTTTAAAATAGAGATGCTTCCTATGTTATTTAAATGTAGTCACTTTTACTCCCTAGGGAGTTTTTCTGTTTTTTAGTACCGAGATCGGAAAAGTGACACTTTAGTATCATGTCTCAGGGAGTAAAGTAAGTACTTTTGACAGTAGGTGGAGGAAAACTCTTTTATTTCACCATAATAATAGAAAAATTCAACAACATCTCTATTTCTAGTGTGAATTTTATCCTCATAACTTACTCCAATTCACTTCTTGAGTCCAAATTGAGGATTAATACTGATATTGAAATCAACTGAAATATTAAGTTAATGTTCTTTTGAGTTAATTATATTGATTTGCATTCATACGAAAATCTTTTGAATGTAGGCCTACTGACTGTTCATTTGTGTTACCTGTGAACTGTAAATGAGAACTACTTTAATACTCCATGAACAATGTGACTCATTGAAATGAATCCTCCATTGCAATCAATAGTTCAATGTTCACCCAATGAGTTGAATGAAAGGGTTTGCAAGATGAAAGCTTCAATTTCCATTGATACAAAGTCGTGGCCATTCATAGTGTTGAGGGGATTGGTCATCATTCTACAAGTAGTACAAAGTACAAGTAGTTCTCAATGAGCTTTAGTAGCTGGCGAGGGTTTGGCAAGTAATCTCAGAGAGATTAGTTTCAAGCCCCTTCTCCGATCTTTATTAACCGCTTTTGGAGCTATTATTGGAATGTGAATCATTATGAGAATTGGGCCCGGTTTCTAGAATACTTATTAAATCTGATGGGTTATTAAAACATCAATTGATTGAAGCTTATATAGATTCAATATGGATTGAATGGTGCATCGATTTAATAAATCTTTCAGAAACTCGGTCAAAGAATTGAATATTCATAGTGGATCTATAGAATTTGTTGAGAATTGGACCCGGTCTCTAGAATACTTACTAAATCTGATGAATTATTTAAACATAAATAGATTGAAGCTTGTATAGATTCAATATGGATTGAATGGTGCATTAGATTTGATAAATCTTTCAGAAACTGGGCCAAAGACTTGAATATTCATAGTGGATCTATAGAATTTGTTGAGAATTGGACCCGGTCTCTAGAATACTTATTAAATCTGATGAATTATTAAAACATCAATAGATTGGAGCTTGTATAGATTCAATATGTATTGAATAGTGCATTAGATTTAATAAATCTTTCAGAAACTGGGCCAAAGACTTGAATATTCATAGTGGATCCATAGAATTTGTTGAGAATTGGACCCGGTCTCTAGAATACTTATTAAATCTGATGGATTATTAAAACATCAATAGATTGAAGTTTGTATAGATTCAATATGGATTGAATGAATAATGCATTGGATTTGATAAATCTCTCAGAAACTGGGCCAGAGATTTGAATCTTCATAGTGGATCTATAGAATTTGTTGATTTTGTTGCTTCTCTTCTTAAAATATTTTGTAAACGATATGAGATAGAATATGATGAGATAAGAATTATATTATCAATATTCTCCATTGTAAGGGCTATGTGTAGCCTTATCTAAGTTTGAGAGAGAAATAGCACAAGGTTACCTTATTTTTTCTCTCCCTATCATTTTGATGATGAACTTATTGTATCGATCAATGAAGAATAAAGAATATCATACGAAATCCGATTCCCAATTAATAATACTAGTAGTTCTGTGAACAGTAGACCTCACGCAGTATTCTCATCCACAAAGTACCTGATAGATACTATACACCTTATGGAAATACAGCAATAGACTGGCTTCTCCACACATCTGTGTAATCACTTGTCAGCTGATTTATGATGAATAATTCTATATTCTGATTTTTATTCTAATATTGGCGTATGAAGGAGGCTCCTTTGTCCTTTTATATTGTCCTTGAAATGCGAAATTCCCGAAAACCTTGTATATACGTCGACGCGCAATTAGAAAATGAATATCTGTTAAATTTCATGAAAATCTATTACCGCGTTTCGCCGTAAATGCGCAACATATAAACATTTAAACATTAAGAGAAATGCCAAACCGTCGACTTGAATCTTAGACCTCACTTCGCTCGGTCAATGGAATAACAGTAGTTCATACCAATATCATATCCAAAAAGAAAAACATGGAGCTTGAATTTCTAACAAGGAAATACGAGTTAGTATTGTATTCCCTATCATCGCTTGCTACCTGCTTTATGAATATAAAATAAGAGTTGTCAGAAAGAGACAAAAATTCTTGGAAGTGAGCGAGAAACGACAAATTGCTCGGCTGACATTTCTGCGTAAATTTACTTGTGACACGGGGCTCACAAATTCATTTCCACGTTCCCTGTTCCTGTTTCGACTGCACCTGAGTGACAGATATGAATTTTCTTGCTACTGGGTATTTTCTTCACTTATTTCCGTGTGGAATTTGTCAAAAAGTAGAAGTATTTTTCATCATATTACTCATCTGACAATCGTCTTCTCATAAAATTATTGATTTCTGAGTCTAAATGTGAAAAGTCGGATTTGAAAAAATGAATAGTTTCATCAAATTATTGATTTTTGAGTCTAAATGCGAAAATTCGGGTTTAAAAAAACTAATAGTTTCAGAAGAGGGTTGAAAGGAATCATTCAATTTGATACATTCTTGAATTATTAAAGAAATAATTTGTAATTTATAAAACTCACCATGTAAAGCCTTCAGGTACTGCTTTCCAGCATTTATCATCTGCCTCGCTCCTGGGTTGAACTTGTCCAGGATATTCTGAAATAAACGAAAATTCATCATTAGTTTAAAATAGTTTTTGTCATACTTACTCAATTGCAGCACCTGTTTTTCATGCGATAAATCAAGCCGGTAAACAGCTGTTTGCAGAACAAGATGAGATTTTCATTACAGCATACTATACTGTAAAGAGATCATAAGCTTTCTTTACAGTCGAGTATGTTTCCTAGTTCTAGAGTTAATATAGTCCTATGTTAATATTAATAACTCAAATAATTAAAGAACTCATCCAAGAAGTTTCAAGTTATAAGAACTCATCTGCAATCTTATAATATGGGCTTTTATTATTTTATTTGAGCTCGATGGGTCTGTCTGTTATGAACTAGGCGCTACGGGCTGGGTCATGTTTATAAAATGCAGTAACTCGAGCATAAGCAGGTAATGGTTTCTGTTTCTCAGCAATATTATTCTTTCTCAGATAAATATGACAAAAAATATAGTACGTAACTTGTACGGTAACGTATTTACCCCATTCGTATGATAATTCTGCCCTCAACTACGTTTCGGACATCATACTTATGCGGTAAATTATCGTTACCGAACTTCTTCTTCTTCTTCTTCTTCTTCTTCTTCTTCTTCTTCTTCTTCTTCTTCTTCTTTCAAGGATTAGGCGTTACCGAACTTGTGACGTAAAGTACTTTCTACAACGGAAATGCGATATTCTTATTCCAGTTCAGAATCTGAAAAATTTATGGTTTAAAAAATGCTAATAATATAAATTTTTTTTTTAAGCAATGATCAAAAGCACAATAATATTATTCGATAAATGACATCCTTTGATGGGCATCCATAATTTTCATTTCAACACCCATGTGAATGACCTCGGAAGCTTCAAAAATCCAAAGATTTCCAAAACTAATCAACTACTCAGCATGACAGTTGCTACGAAGACAGCCGAGGCAACTCTTTAGCGATCAATTATCCTGACACCTCAGTAATTAGAAGATGATTATCCCAAAGTTCAGTACCCTTGTGAAGAATCCTAGGAGTGGTTCTATCAATTTTCACCTCTCAAACAAGCACTGGTAAAGAGTGACGCTGATTTATCGTCTACCAAGAATTTGACTCTTACTAGTGACTCTTGACTTTTGACTCTAGACTAAGATTGTAGGACTACATTGTCTAGACTCTAGATTCTAGACTCTATAAATCGAGGTTGATTTTATAATGGCAGAGGAGAAAGATGAGAGAACAGCGTTGCTGATTCTCTGCCTTGTCACTGCCTTCTATTGAGGATAGCTCAACCCTTGAATCTGGACTCTGGACACTAAATTCTAGAGTCTAGACTCTATTATTGAGGTCGATTTTGTAATGGAATTGTTGTGAATAATTATTTTGATTCAGTTTTTAAGTTTGAAACTGTGTTTTACTTCATATTATTCATCATACAATGGATCAACAATGGAATACGCTAATACCAAACAACGCTAAAATGAATATATCCTATACCATTAAACGAGCAACTTCTGTTAATATGTTTAGATGTTCAGATGTTTACATGTTTGTATTTCACCGGATCTCAAAAACGGTTCTAACGATTTTCACGAAATTCAGAACATGATAGGTTTATAATATAAAGATTCGATTGCACTAGATCTCATCCCTGGGAAAACTCTCTGAAGGACATTAAAAGGATAATTATTATTCATCCTTGGAAAAACAGCTGATAATAATATTATTTCGTCGTCTGTTGGTGATGGAAGTGAGTGAGCGAGCTCATGTGTGCGGGACTGTGTCAAAATTATGACTCAGCTGTGAACTTTTGCAATCATTGAATAAGGTACTTAGTGCCGGTTACAAAAAAGCCGGGTTATTTTCAATCCTGATTAATTCCAGTAGATCCATCTTTTTGAAATGGTCTTCTCTGATTTGGTTCACGTGAAGTTAATCAGGATTAAAATTTAACCGGCTTTTGAGCAACTGGGCATTTGTGAGGGAAATTTTTCATTCTTGTGGGAATTGATGTCAATTTACTGTGATTAGATAGAACATTTCTGTATGAATGTTATTATAATTTCCTCTTTTGTAATAAATTTTTCATGCTTTTGTACTGCAGAGCGAAGCTCGGTCCCCGATATTTTTCAATTTAATCACTGAAAACATGTAGTTCTGAAACTTAAATCGGGAATCAAATTGCCTCTTTCAAGTGATTTGTTACTCAATCATTATCTCTCTCATCAACACAGTCGAGTTGTCCATTCGACAACTTGAATGTCGAATACAATGGAATACATCCATATGGATAAAAACACTTCACTCACATGGCCTACTTTTTAACAAATTAATGAAAACCATATAAAAATCTTGAATTACCCTTCATTTTTTGAAAACTTTGAAATAGTTGAACTATTTTAAAAATCTTGAAGTAAAGGGTACTTTTCATATTGTTTTCATCCATATATATAAAAGCGAAATGGCACTCACTCACTCACTGACTGACTCACTCACTCACTCACTCGCAGAACTAAAAATCTACCGTACCAAAAACGTTTAAATTTGGTAGGTATGTTCTGTTGGCCCTTTAGAGGCGCACTAAGAAATCTTTTGGCAATATTTTAACTCCATGGGTCGTTTTTAATGGTTTAATGTTCGTCTTTTAGCATGTATATTCTTCTTCTCCCAATCTCTTAATTATAATTGACATTTCCATATCATATGCTACTATAGAACTATAATCTAGATAGAGTACCTCTTCGAAACAATTGTTAACTGGCAACTAAATTAATAATTTTGTCAGGTTGGCATTAAGTTGAGTTGACTTTGTTAGGTTGGCACCAATTTGAAGATTTGAATGCATTTATCGCGGAAAAATTGATTGGGCACTGCTACTTCAATCCTGGGAATATTATATTACTAGCCGTCAGGCTCGCTTCGCTCGCCATATCCGTTTAGTCTGGACCCCCGACTGGATTGTCCTAACATATGATAAAAATGCTCAAATGAAAAATACAGGCGAGCGAAGCGAGCCTGCTGATCTCATTGTTGGACGATCCAGTCGGTGGAGCCCCCTGGCTAGACGGATATGGCGAGCGAATTGTGCCTGACGGCTAGTTAATCCATATGGATGTATATATTCATATGGGCTTGCATAAAAAGACTGAAATTTCATATAATTTGGCAACATTTCCTCATTGTTTAAACTAATTTTATACAAACTATAGTTTGTACTCTATACAGCAACAGGGCCTCAATGAACGATTGTCAATGATGTTGCATTCAAATCATGTCGATACATATAGGCTTGCATAAAAAGACTGACATTTCATAAAATTTGGCAACATTTTCTCATTGCACAATCTAATTCTATAATAACTATAGTTAGTACTTTATCATGCAACAGGGCTTCAATGAGCGATTGTCACTGGAGTTGTAGTCGAATCATGTTGATAAGTGAGGAGCATTAGCTCCCGATACCTTCTATCTTTCCTCTTCTACCCTCTCTCCTATTTCACCCTTGCTCTCATTCCATGCACAGTTTCATAATTACTTCTTTCCTTTTTTATTAAAAGTCTGATTATAATGTTTTGTAATAGGACCACCTTCATAGTTTATTTCTTACCTATTCCATCTACTCTCTATTGTATTGTATTATGAAGTTTAATATTTCGAATACTTTCATGATAAGTTCCATTCTACATGGATGCAAATAACAACTTTTCTTTCCTCCAGTATTGCTCATGTGATCTAGTATAATGTTGATAGCTTGATATTTATACCATATTATTTTCTTTGATATTTGTAATTGATCAATACTAGTGCAGAACTGTTAAATAATTATTATTTACCTCTTAAGTTTGATTTAATTTTATTGTCAATTTTTGTGAATGTTACGATAGGCAACAGCCTAGTAACAATTATCAATAAATATATCTATCTATCTCTCTCCTACTCATCCCCTCCACCAACTCTCTCTCACTCACCCTTCCTCTGGCCCTTCATCTTCAGCCCTTCATCTGTCCAGCCCTTCTTCTCCTGCCCTCCATCACCAGCCCTTCATCTCCAGCCCATCCTTCAGTTGATCCTTACCCATTCAAACAAATTCCAGTCTCAAACTGGATCTAATCTTGATACGGGGTGTATGTTGGATATTGATGACACTTGATTCGCCGGGCCGCGCGGAGTGATATGTGATTGGAACATGTGCCCGCGCGGAGTGATATGTGATTGGAACATGTGCCGATAAGTTGTTTCCCCGGCAAATGGCGCTCATACTTCACACAAATGGTTTTCCATGAATACAGATTGCTGCCGAGAAAAGGCAGAGCATCAACGTTATTCAATCCGTATCGGACATTTGTCTGGAGAATGTTGCCTTATAACTGGAACGACGTTCGAGGCTCAACTACAATGCCGGCCACGTTCGCGGCCTTTCTTATACGCCGCTTTTCCGACGCTTTTCCAGCCGCTTTCCCTCACGCAATAATGCCCTATTGACTTCTGCTCAGACCTTATCATGGGTGAGATCCTTTTCTTCTTCATATACACGCCCTTTTACCTCTCCACATTCTTTTTTCATCCACGTCTCCGATCTACTCTGCTTCTCCTTTCCCTCTCTTCCTCCTCTTCATTATGCTCCTCTTCCCCCTCCTCCTCCTCCACCTACTTCTCCGCCACCTACTCATCCTCCTCCTCTTTCTTATAACTCTGCTCCTCGTACTCCTTCTCCACCTTCTTCTCTTCCTCACACTACTCCTCTATCTTTTCCTGATCGACCTAATCTTCCTCTTCTTCACCTTCTCTCCCTCTTTCCTCATTCTCCTCTTTTCACACTCCATTATTTACTTCATATCTCCGAATTCTGCTCTATTTATCCATTCCTTTTTGTTTTTCTTTATTCCTTCTCTCTCTCTGCATAACAATATGATTATTATCTAGAGTTATTATATTACAAACTGCTTTTTCATATCATATACAGTTCAATAATTATTTTCTTAGTCTATATTATGTAAATTCATCCATAATTTTGCTGTATTGTAAGCTATTGTATATAAGTGTATAAGCCAGTATATATTGTAATCTACATAAATAAAGTACTCAATCAATCAATCAATCAATCAATCTCTCTTCTCATTTTCCGTCTCCTCCTGATCGTCCCAATATTCCTCCTCTCCCTTCTCCTTCTTTTCCCCCTCTTCTCCCTCATCCTCATCTTTTTCCACTTCATCCTTCACCTCACATCCCCCTACTTCTGATCACCTTATCCATTATTTTCTGTTTCTCTTTATTCCATTATTTCTCTATTCTCTCTGCTCTCATCAACGGGTTCTCCTCGGGTTTCTTGTTCTCCTTCTTAATCACCAAATTCTATTTCTCCTCAATTTCCAACTCTGCTTCTTCTCCTTCTTCTTCTTCTTCTTCTTCTTCTTTTTCTTCTTCTTCTTCTTCTCTTCTCTTCTCTTCTCCTCTTCTCAACTCCTCAACCTTTCACTCTCCTTCTCTGTTCCCTGTTTCTCCTTTACACAGATCTCAACATTCTTTGCACACCCTCTGTACACACGCACCACACATTCTTCAAGCCATGTTATCTTGTTCTCCCCACTTTTATAAGACTCAATGCACTTACCTTTGACTCCAAGCAGGCTACTTACTTTCAATTCACGTTGTTCTCAAGGTGTTTGTAAATAATATCTTCTCCAACAAGTTCATAGGAGGTATGGTAGAATATACAATATTATACAATACAATTGTATACTATACCCTCATACTATATACTATACTAATAGTTCTGTGAACAGTAGACCTCGCGCAGTTTAAAATCACAGCCTCCTCTAATACTGTCAGAGTAAATTATGTCCTGTCGTGCCGTTTCGGCGAGATATTGGTGTTGAATGAAAAAGACTAAGAAATTGCCAAAAAACCACTGATTTATTGATAATTAGAAAGACCGGTTCCGGTTATTACACCATTGTCAATCTCTGATAAACAATTTATCAGAGAGTTTATCAGAGATTGACAATGGTGTAATAACCGAAACCGGTTTTTCTAATTATCAATAAATCAGTGGTTTTCTGACAATTTCTTAGTCTTTTTCATTCAATATGAATAATTACCACAATATCAATTTCTCAACTACACAAAAAGATATTGGTGTTTAAAAACTAATGGCTGTTTGGTTTGTTGTACCGACAATGCTAATAATTTGTTGTCAACAGCTATATGAAAGACCTACTATCATTGAAAGCTTACCGAGTTGAAAGCAGAGAAAATACTATGCTAAATATCCCGGCCCGGGCAAGATCGGGCCACTCCCGTGTTTCGGATGGACACGTTAAATCGTCGGTCCCGGCTGCCTAAAAAGCAGTCGTCAGGTCATGTCAGAGGCCCTGAAATTGATCAGTTGCACCTGAAAACTCTTACACCAGACCTGAGCCAGCCAGGTCACTCTATATTATTATTATTTTACTATTTCGAGTTATCAATTGCAGGCCTCATTGAATGCAATTAAGTCCACACGACAGCTGATTTTCTTACCAAGTTACATTGCGCCATTGCATGCAATTTATAATCCACTCGACAACTGGTTTATGACGAATAATTCTATAGTCTGATTTTTACTCTAATATTTGTGTATGAAGGAGGCTCCTTTTCCTTTTATATCATCCTTGAAATGCAAAATTTCCGAGAACCTTGTATATACGTCGACGCGCAATTTAAAAAGGAGCATACCTGTCAAATTCCATGAAAATCTATTACCGCGTTTCGCCGTAAATGCGCAACATATAAACATTTAAACATAAAGAGAAATGCAAAACCGTCGACTTGAATCTTAGACCTCACTTCTCTCGGTCAAATATTTCTCCCATAGTATACATTAAAAGAAACGTTTGATATAATTAAGTTTATAAATACAATAATTTCAAAACAGTCAAGTTGTAAGGTCCATAAAAACTGGAGAATCCGTGATTAAAGTGGTGAAATTTGAGTATCGCCACTATGAGTTGAGCTTCTCATGATGTAGAACACTCGTGAACATTCTGATCAATGCAATTATTCAGTATGATTGATGGAAAACATTTAACTTGTGATTTGGGAAAATAAACTTCATTTTTTATACTATTTGTCCTGCCTTACAGGCAAGAACAAAGATAAGGTATTAGAAAATTTATTTACGTATTAGAAAAGTTTCTAATTTGCAGATTAACTTGGTGGAAAGCACTTAATCGTAGTCAACGGAAAATACCTGTGCTGATATATTCCCCTCAACGGGAGGCACCTGTCAACCTTTCATTAATCTTTAGTCGCGAACTCAACGCATTATAAGCGTGCGGTACTTTGCGGGAAGTTGAAATTACAACATTCATATGAGTAAAGAGATAGAGAAAGAGTGAGTGAGTGAGAGAGAGGAATGGACTGAGAAATGAAAAGATAGGGAGAGCGTGAGAGATATATAGTGATAGTGATCAAATTGATTGATTGATTGAGTACTTTATTTATGTAGATTACAATATATACTGGCAAATGAGAGATAATGAGAGAGGAATTCAAATCTCTCTATCCATGTGTCAACAAAACAAGATTCAACCAACGTTCTTGCGTCAAAAATACTCAAGAATTGAAGTGAAACTCAATAATGAATCATATTAACTGAAGAGTTTTATAATAACATGGGGCACATATAGGTCATGAAATATGCGAAAAATGAGGTATTACTGTAATGTCTCCACATGAGAGAGATAAGATTAGATTAGATTAGATTCCTTTATTTATGTATGTTACAATATTTACTGGCTCATACACTAATATTTACATTAAATGACGATAATGCTAGTTATTCAACGAATTTTACAAAGTATAAATAATCAATGAGAATAAAATGAGAAGATTGAATGCAATTAGAATAACAATAATATAATAATATGATGTAACTTCATAAATCGGCGGTGTTTCAACAAATAATTGTCGATTCTCTAAGAAGGATATAAAATATCCTTCCCATTAACACACGACCGGGTTGTGATGAATTAGAGCTGTTGGGAATTATAACTCGAAGTAATGTTCAAATAAGAAACTCTACTTAATAAAAAAAAACTAGTTGATTTGAATCTTAGAATTATGGGATGAATGAATGAATGAATGAAATTAGAATAAGTAATAGTGAATACAATATTGCATTGTATTGAGAGAGAGAGAGAGATAGATATTCACTGATAGATAATGTGAGGGAGAAAGAGAGAGCGTGTGAGAGATTAGTTATAGTGAGAGAAAGATTGGTATTGTTAAAGTTGATAGTAAAAGCATACAAAATTGAGGAAGATAGAGGAATAAGGAATTTGAAAGTTGATTGATGGGGAATAGAGTAGCCTGAGAAGGAACGTTTGAAAGAGAGAGAGACAGTGGAACCGTGAGAGAGTTCCTAAGCTTTGACGTAGTTGAGAAATGCAAATACTAACTGCTTCCCATACATTATTAGCGCCCTATGGAAACGATACTAGCGCTCCAGGCGTCTGAAGGATACATTATACGGTGAAGCCTACGAAATTTTGTTAATTAACACATCCCTTCACTGTCTTACCTCTGTTTAAATGGTGAGGGAGTAGTTGAGGGAGAGGGGGTGATAGTGAGTGAGTGTGAGACAGAGAGAGAGTGAGTGAGTGAAGTTTCTCTTTCCATCCCAACCTCCCAGCCACATCACCAAGTGCTAGAGTACTCCAGCTTTAATAATGTTTCCTCCACCGAATGGAAACATTAGGCCTCCTCAAGAAGATGACGCTCCCTTTCTCCTACCCACAAAACATTGATGATGAGGATTGCCTCTCCACCGATTATCCGCAGATTACTCGAGTTTCTTCATCGTCGCTTTTGTCTACCCTAGGTGGGCTGCAGAGTAATAGCTTCAAGGGTACTTCCGCTTATGATTAAAAAAGAACAAATGGTTGAGGTTGTTTATAGTATGAGCGCCGCTGGTTTCCCCTTTTCTATAAAGCTGGAGTAATTGTCAACAATCTCAACAATGTCTTTGAATGCGAATTTTGAATTATGCATGCGTTCACTTTGAAATTTATGGGGTATTGCTATATATATAGGAACTACAGTCTTCCTAAGTATGGGTATGCAGAGAACGGTCTGGTCGATTCAAGTGATTCAGGTTGATTCAAGTGATTCAGGTCGATTCAAGTGATTCAGGTCGATTCATCTGATTTAGGTTCATTCAAGTTAATCAGGTCGATTCAAGTGATTCAGTCGGTTCAAGCATAGAGAAATAATAGCATAAGTAGATATCCCATGGTATAGGACGTTTATGTCGCAACTTTTACTGTTATCCCAAGCCGATAGTCCACGTAGTTTTTCCCGTTAAGCTTTATGACGCTGGTAGTCTCTGATATTGTGCCGTTCATACACTCTCATCCGAACAAAACAGTAAAAATAGACAATAATAGACAGGAATCGGCTTGAGATAACAGTAAAAGTTGAAACATAAACGCCCTATACCATGGGATATCTACTCACGCTATTGTTTCTCTATGGTTCAAGTGATTCAGGTCAATTCAAGTGATTCAGGTCGATTCAAGTGATTCAGATAGCTAGCGTTTTTCATCCTCATCATCACATCAATCAGAGATGAACGAAATCATATCGTTTCTTTATGCTTCAATCAACCTATTCCCCATCTCCATCTTTTTCTTGGCCTCACTACATCTCTTTTTCCAGTAGGTCTACAGATCTAAATATTCGTTCTTCTTACAAGTGAAATGAATACAGCAACAAAATTGAATGGACTAGGTCGGGATTTTAGGGAGATGACAATATTAAAGCCTCTGTAGCTCTTCTATAATATCGCTAGTGTTCTCCTCTAATTATATCAATGACTCAAAATGTTATCACGTAAAATTGTCGGTCCCGGCTGATGTATAACAGGCGTAAGGCCCATTGACGGCTCAAATTATATATATTCAGGCGGTGGCACCTTCCCGCAAGGGACTCCCCACCAACAAAAGCCATAAACGAATTTACTTTTTCACTCAAAATGTTTTCATCTTCTCATAGCTGTTTAGTGGTATCGACCTTCAGCGCGACTATATCGTTCTGTTCGCACCTTATTTTATTCAATGATATTTCTGTGATAATTTTGATGTTATACTGTGATAATACTATATTATACTCTACTCTGTAATATTATACTCAAGTGACGGAGTCCTGTGTTCTTGTTGATACGATGACAAAATGAAGCATTCTCTTTCTATTTCTTTTAGAGATTTGTAATTCGATTGTGTTGTATTGTCTTTCAATTCATTCCCTGTATCTTGTGTTGATTTGAATGGAATTGAATTTACAAAATGAGTTATTTTCTATTCTCATGGTAGGTATTCTCATGGTAGGGAATACACACTTATCACTATTCACAACATAAGTTATGCTTTGCTGTGACATTCTGTTCCTCGTAACATGGTGTAGATGATCACAAATTCATCACTCAAAATCTCTTCACTACTTTCAAAACAAATGTCGAAGAACAATCCTTTCCCAGGATGGCTGGGAACTGAAAAGCCAGCCAATCATCTCAAAAACATCAGTAATTTGAATTCGCTTGCCAACACGTGTCAGAGGAGTCGAGATGACAGGCTGCACCATTGATTGATTGATGTGCCGATAATTTCACGATTCAGTGGAGTCAGACTCAACTGATTGACTCTGAATCTGTAAGTCGGACTGACTGACTGTTAGACTCTCAGTCAGACCGTACAGAATCTGACTCTGTAATATAATAAGTCCTGGTTGCACAAAAGCCGGTTAAATTTTAACCATGGTTAATCTCACGAGAACCAATCAGAGAAGGCCTTTTTGAAAATACGGCTTCTCTGATTGGTTCTCGTGGAGTTAAACACGATTGAAACTTTTGTTCAACCTAAGTCAGTCAGTTAAGCACTCGGTAACACCCTAGAGAAAATATATTATAAGAAGATATTCCATGGTATAGATCGTTTATGTACCAAGTCTTGTGAACTCAATTCTTATTAACTTGATCAATTCTTGTTAACTCAATTCTTATTAACTTGATCGATTCTTGTTAACTCAATTCTTATTAACTTGATTGATTCTTGTTAACTCAATCCGATACTGTCAACTACTGTCGATTATTATTGTGTTTTGGGGTGAGAGTGTAAGAACTGCACAGTATAAGAGACTACCAGTGTCACATAGCTTTACGAAAATGAACAACTAGAACTATTGGCTTGAGTTAACATTGAATGACATTTGCAACATATACCATGGAATATCTTCTTATGCTATATTTTTCCCATGGTAAGACCTTACTTATTGAGAGTGAGAGTATGGTCAGAGTCTAGAGTCTACTTCGAGGTTGACGTTGTTATAATGGTAGTATTTGATCAACATTAGTGTTGTTATCCTTGTCTATCATTTGACAAAGCAGGTAGCGCTATCATTTTCTAGCTCCGCAGGTCGTCTTCCAACAATGTAGAAATATAACTGATAAATAAAATATTCAATCTCAATCATGAAGATTCATTATTTAATCATCGAGAAATAAATTTTCTTGACGAATCAAATATAATTTTATATTTCAAACAAGAATGAACAATTAATATTGAATGAATGAATGAATGAATTTTATTTTGCCAAAAACAAAATACAAAAAAGCTTTACTAAAAATAAATATAAGTATATGCTACTGCACTTAAACCAAGATACATACATCTATCCAATTGGATATAATAACGAAATGATATCCTTTATATTATAAATAGTAGTTATAAAATGAAGATTCAATTTATGTTCACATGTATAAGTACAGTAGGTGAGGCAAAAACACCGGCAAAAGGAAGATTCCTTGTGCGCCAGTGTGAGTCGTAAATCAGCTTAATCAGGGATGTAATATATAAACTTGAATTTAGCGTATGAAGTGTTCGAAAATATAATTTATAATATGAAGTTGATTATTGTATAAAAGTCAACGATTGGAAATAATTCAAGTTCAGCCATGCCTCTATGGCTCTTTTTCTGTGATTATTATTTCGGAAATTATTAAGTGGAAATTCACTTTCTAGTATATTTATGAATTTACTGCTAACGTAGTAGAGTTGCCTTCTAAGAAGAGCTGACTTGGCGTTATATATTTCATATTTTCTTATTGTTTTAGGTCTGAGATTATAATTTATGTCATCAGCTAGAGGGAGATTATGCTCGTATTTAAAACTGTAATTTGTTATAAAACTAAGATATAACTGTCGAATAGTTTTAACATCAAATTCACGGAACAAAATCTTACTATCATTCTATCTAATGTTACTATCTTATTACATCAGATATAACGGTATCAGCTATCTTCCTTACAAGGCAGAGAATCGGCAACGTTGTTCTCCTATATTCCCCCACTGCCATTATAACATGGAGCTCACTTTAGAGTCTATACTCTAGAATTTAGAGTGTAGAATCCAGATTCAAGGGTTCAGCTATCCTCAATAGAAGGCAGTGGCAAGGCAGAGAATCAGCAACGCTGTTCTTCTATCTTCCTCCACTACCATTATAAAATCGACCTCAATAATAGAGTCTAGACTTTAGAATTTATAGTCCTTAATCCAGATTAAAGTATTCAGTTATTCTCAATAGAAGGCAGTGGCAAGGCAGAGAATCAGCAACGCTGTTCTCTCATCTTTCTAACATATAACAAAAACTATCTAAAAAACTTTCTAAAACTATATAACAATATTATTTGGGAATAAGATTACTATGTGTTCACACAAGATACTACTAGAGAGGAGAAAATAAAATTCACTTTTTTCCCCGTTCTTCATATAAATGATATATCCGGGAAATAGGAAGAATTCCTGTTTGTATCTCTGTATATTCTATTGGAAATTTACAGGAAATTTGAGCAAAGGTTTACTAAAAGTAAGCATGAATACAAGTGGTGGAATGACACGTGCGAAATGAGAAAGCGCTAAGCTGTAGATGAAACAGAGACGAAAAATAAATAAAGTGCAGGAAAACAAGTGGTGGGAGTAGGATGGAGGATGGAAGAGGAAGAGGGGAAACATGCAATCCGACATGAGACCCCTTCATCACGTTTAGACTATTTTCTTCCCCTTCGCGAAACAAGTGAGAGCATTTGCCATCTCGGCACTTTGGATTCAGCCAGCAAACATTGCCACAACATTAAGAAGAAGACAACAAAAAAGATGAAGAAGAAGAAAAAAAAGAAGAGAAAAAGAAGAAAAAGAAGAAGAGGAAGAAGAAGAAGAAGAAGAAGAAGAAGAAGAAGAAGAAGAAGAAGAAGAAGAAGAAGAAGAAGAAGAAGAAGAATGAATGAAGAGAAGATGACGAAAAAGGAGACAAAGATGGAAAAGAAAAAGGTTAAAAAGAAGATCAACAACAACAATGAACAGGAAAACAAAAGAATGATCTGATAAAGTTGAGTAGAAAGAAGACAGAGAAGAAGAACAACACCAGACAGGCAGACAGAAGATTCGAAGGAGAAAAATGACAATTTCTGGGATAAGAAAAATAATACCATGGGCAGAAATGAGAAAACGAGAAAAGCATAGAGAGGAATTAAGAGAAGAAAAATTTCAAAAGAATAAAACTGAGATCTCGGGAATTGGGAAAGTGAAGAAAATCATGAGTATCTGGAAAAGAGAACCAGCAAAACAAATCCAAGACGATGACGAAGAAGAAGAAGTAGAAGAAAAAATAATACTTCACAACTTGGGACACAGCTGAGTGTGGCATCCGAGCCGAGAATTACAGAGCAGAGCAGTGGAGAGTGAGACAGAAGGATCAGTAGGCTGTGCTGTTTGAGAGGGACAGAAAATCAGAAGGATATGCTATGAAAAATTCGGCTTTGTTCTGACGCCAAAATGCCGTCTTTGACTTACGGCCAACGCCGATGAATATTTCATGTCGTAGAAGGCTGCGAAGGGAGAAGCAACCACAATCCCATGCAGTGATTGGTGACATTCAGATGGCAAAATATCAATGGTGTGTGCATCTATGGTCCATTTGAAATGATATCAGATGTGATACTTGCTGTTTCTGACAACTTACCCTCTGCATTTGTGTTTTCTTACCAGGAGAAGTTTCATAGATCTACCATGTTTTTGGAAAAGTAGGGTTCTACAGTATTATATTGATGGTTCTGACTTCTGATCAATCTCAACGCCGTGTAGCGGCCTAGAGGCATAGTCACCTCTAATAAATGGCCCTGGCCTACGATATTGCAACGTCGCAGTGTAGGCCTAGAATCTAATACATGATTGGTGGAAAAAAATTAAAAAAATACCAGCTGATCTTTTTCACCAATCATGTATTAGATTCAAGACCTACACTGCGACGTTGCAATATCGTAGGCCGGGGCCTTGTATTAGAGGTCGCTATGCTAGAGGTCTTCTCTTGTATCGAACCGCCTTCTATACTCCGTACAAAATTACTTCAGACTTGGAGGAATTCTCGGCGCAGAGAAATAGAGTGAGATCAGCCGATTACAGTGATGGATGGAGTCACAGGAAGAAGCGCAGTTGCCAATTTTTGTCGAATAGCCTCAATCGACTGAGCGCTTCCAGAGAGGAAACATCCGTATGCGTATCATGAGCACTTGGTAACTCACTGGAAATTAGAGAACGTTGGCCGGTTCAAGACGGCAACACAGCCGCCGCTGTATGCCTTCTCTGCTGCGCATGTCCATCCCAAGCGAGAAGTAATTTTGTACAGAGTATAGTGGTCATGGAACAGTGGCGCATGTGACCAAAGCGTCTTCATACTCATCAACTATTATAAAAACACTTCACTCACACGGGCTACTTTTTAAATTAAACTAAAAATGGAGGGTAATTCAAGATTTTTATATTGTTTCTATTAATTCATCGAATTATGTTCAAACGTCCGGTGTGCTCTTGACTTTACTACTAAAAATAGGCAACTAGCAACCACCTGACAAGTAGCTGAAGGGTGTCATTGAAAATGTACAACCGCGATATAAAATCGACACATTCGAACGCTACCTTAAATTTTGGACGTTCGAAGTTTGTTCTAGCTTCTACCATATGTCCAAAATCGATGTGTGTGTAACAAGCCTTAAGGTGCGTACAGATTTACGCGTTGCGAACATGAGCAATTCACTTTTAATCAGCTGATGCCAAGCTTTTTATATCTGTATCTTACCGTTTCTGTAAAAATACAGATATAGTCATCAGATTAAAAGTGAATTGCTCATGTTCGCGGCGCGCATATCTGTACCTACCTTTATACAAGCGTCCATTCAAACAGCGTACTGAGGAACGCTGTAACTTAGGGCAGAGACATACAAGCTGTTTTTAGACGAGTCGACACGGCTCGATAGAACAGAATGCTCTCCGATTGGTTGATTGGGTTGGCGTATCGGCACGGCATGGCAGAACAGGAAGTTCTCCGATTGGCTGATTCTCGATACGCCAACCCAATCAACCAATCGGAGAGCATTCTGTTCTATCGTGCCGTGTCGACTCGTCTAGAAATAGCTTGTATATCTCTTGGCACGAGCTGAAAAACGCCTCGAGTGTCTATGACCTTAATCTCTGATCTTACAAGATGATGGTAATTTCAAGGGAATTTATCAAGACTTCCACACAAAAAAGGATTCATTGGGAGCTCTCCTTGTATTTCCTAAAAATCTAATTCCATGTTTTGAGTACTTTTTATCTGTATAACTGTTTTTTTTTCTCATCGGAATTTGTTCCGTTCTCTCAATTTTGTGACTTTTACTCAAGATTGCTAAAACTCGCCAGAGTTAACTCTACTTTTCTAAACTCGCCCTTCTCTCTTTGATCAACTCTACTTCTCCAAATTCTTCTCTTTATACAATCTTCTCTATTTCACTCTTGTTTTTTGCATTTACTATGTTCCTCCATTCTCTGCAATACACACTCTCACTCCCTCTCATTTTTCTCTGTCTCTCCCTCTCTCTCTCTCTATCTCTCCCTCTCCCTGTTCAATTCACTCTAGTTCACTCTTCTTCCATGAATCTACTCTACTCTGTACATCCTTTCACCCTCAATACATTCTCTCTGTTCAATTAACTCAGTTCACTACTCTCTCACTCTCTCTCTCTCTCTCTCTCTCTCTCAAACCTCTCTCTTGAATGAATGTACTCTGCCGTCCATTCGCCTTCAATACACTCTGCCAGCGGCGTTAGCGCGCCGTAAAACGGTTTTATCTCTCTCGATCCACTCTTGAAAGGACCGCTCTCTCGACGGGGTCTCCTATTTTCAAAAATCGGCCGCTCTATCAGCTGAGGATCTCATATATCAAGGAACCAGAGGAAATCATCAGCCTCAATCTCACCCCCCCCCCTTCTTTCCCAAACCCCAGATTCACCCCCCTCTACCCCTGATTCACCCCTCGGATCGACTATAATCATGATGTCGTTGATTTTCCCCCGCAGTATTCTATGCTGTAAATGCTCCCCAAAATCCCAACCCGGTCCTTTCAATTTTGTTGCTGTATTCATTTCACTTCATCTTCTTGGGAACTCGCTCTCTCAAAAAACTCACGATTTTACATTATTTCCCTCATCCTGTCTTCACTTGGCTCCCTCATTCCGTTGTTTAATTCTCTTGTTTTCAAAACTCTTCTCTATTTCCTTTATTTTCTCCTCTTTCATTATTTTGACTAAATACGAGAATTATGGTTCCAATTGTTTCTAGATTTGTGCTAGCAAACATAAATCGAAAAGAATGAGAATCAATTTTAGGGTCATCGATATCTATTACTCATTGATAAATAAGGTTTTTGAGCTGAAAGAGTTGGAATATTCACAGCTCTCCAATTTTCTCTCCATTGAGAGTGTAATTTATAGTTCGACTCATCTATCTTTCTTGAGCCTGGTTGCACTACATCCAGTAACATTTTAATCATTATTGAACAATAGATTGACAATAGACTTCATTGGTTCTCCCCCATGAGACAATTTTTTTCAAGAAGAAGTCTTCTATGATTGGTTCTCGTGGGATTTAATCACGATTAAAATTTAACCTGCTTCTATGCCTTGGTGAGATATAATTTTCATTAATTTTTTATGTTAAACCTGTGATATATCTATGTAAATACTTTATATCATCATAAAGTCACTGATTATTCATCCAAAATAAATCTTCTTCAGCTGAGAATGATTCTCACATGCACTAAAGGTTTGTGCATGATAAATTATGAAAGATGAGAGAACTACAGCTTCAACCAAAGACTCCAACACCACGTAATGAATGGAAAGAATTAAGTTATCCACTTTTTCGAGTGAGAGGAGGATATTTAATCAACTTGATATAACTGGATTCAACATGATCTAGCTTGATCCAACTTTATCTAACTTGATCTATCTTCATCTATCTAACTTGATCCAACTTGATCTAACTGTATCTAACATGATCTAACTTAAACAAACTTTTTCTTAATTGATCTAACTTGAACTTATTTTTGATCCTCTAATTTCTTTGATTCTCGATGTGAATGACAAAATTGCCTACGATTTGAAAGAGTGGATTCAGGCCCGAATCCCGAGATCAATCCGTTGATTTAGAACTTGATGTAACTCGATTTATCTTCATCTTGAATGAAAAAGACTAAGAAATTGTCAAAAACCACTGATTTATTGATAATTAGAAAGACCGGTTTCGGTTATTACACCATTATCAGAGATTGACAATGGTGTAATAACCGAAACCGGTCTTTCTAATTATCAATAAATCAGTGATTTTTTGACAATTTCTTAGTCTTTTTCATTCAATATGAATAATTACCACAATATCAACTTCTCAACTACACAAAAAGTTATCTTCATCTGTCTAACTTGATTCAACTTAATCTTCCAATCTCTTGATTAAATCTCTAATCGTTGATTTAGAAGACTGAGTTCTTGTCCAAATTCTAGAATCAATTTATCATCTCAAACTTCAAGAACAGAAACATATCTCTGATGTAACACATCAAACAATAAACTAATTGTAGCCGACTTTTAGCGGTCATCTCATTCCATAGAGATTTAGGTTCAAAATAACATTCAACAGACATGGTTAGTGGGACAGTGTTGCCAGATTTGCAGTGATATCGGAGTTATCATGGAGGCCGTGTGGCCGGCTTTGATAATAATCCGAAACCTGGCTGCAGAATGCAAAGCCACAAATTCGGTTCCACCACAGAGCAGAGCAAAGGAATCACGCTTTAATAATGCAGAGTGTTTCGTTTGCGGACTTACAAACAGTGTGTAAGTGTAATAAGCCTATGCACGTGGCTGGAGTAAGCTGCACACGTATGTCTGTTTGAGAAAGAGACTGAAGAAGAAAGTGGAGGAGAGAGTGAGAGAGTGTGAAAGAGGGTTTGGTGATGAGTGTAGAAGAAAGAATGAAGGAATAGGAAGTGTGAGAGGATGATGATGAAGAGGAGGTAGAAGAGTGGGAGGAAGAGAAGGAGGAAGAGAAGGAGGAAGAGAAGGAGGAAGTGAAGGAGAAAGAGGAGGAGGAATAGGATGGGGAAGAGGAGAAAGTGAAGGGTGTTGAGGAGGAGGAAGAAGATGAGGGGGATATGGTGAGAGAGAGAATGGTGAGTGGTGGAGTAAGAGGAGGGGGAGGAGGGAAAATAGGAGCAGGAAGAGTAGGAGGAAAAAAAGGATGGTGAAGGGTGAAGAGGAGGAGGAAAAAATTACAGAAGTAGAAGATATTAATGTGGAATGGACGAATAGGATGAGTAGTAACGGGGGAGGAGAAGAGAAGAGAAAGAGAATATCTGAAAAAGAACGTACTTGAGAGGAGATAGAAGAAAATAAGAGTTGAGAGTGAAAAATAAGAGTAAAAGATGACGAAAAGAGAGAGAGATAGACGGTGAAAGATTGAGTTCGAATGAAGATTGAAGATGGAGAGAAAGAGAAAGCAAGTGGTAAAGAGTGAGGGATAGAGTAAAATATTATCTGAAAAATAAGAAAGAGGAGAGAATATCAGGAGTAGGAAGTTAAATAAGATGATAGGTAAGAAAACAGAGAATGAAACAGGAGAGAAAGATAGAAGAAGTGGGTGTAAGTGGATATGAGAAAGGAGGTGGAAAAGGTTCATGGAAATAGTGAGAGGGAGAAAAAGGAAAGATAAGAGAAAGACTCAAGAATGAGAAGGAGGAAAGATGTGGAGAAAGCATCCACTAGGAAAGAAAAGAGTATCAACAGCAAGAGGAAAAGGTAGTAAAAGTGAAAGAAAGAGAGAGATAATGTTTGAAGTTGAGATAAAGGGAAGGGTGAGGAAGCCATATTGAGAAAAAAGTGAGATAGACAAAATATATAGGTGATAGAAAAGGATAAAAGTGAGGAGAAGTCGAAGATAGAAAGGGAAATCGGGAGAAGAAATTAGAAGAAACGAGAGAAAATTGAGATATAACTGATACGAGCATGATAACGACAAATAGAAAGAAATAGTAGAGAGTTTGAAGGGAGAGAATCAATGGCAAGAGTGGAGAAAGAACAAGTAGAGAAGATGGAGTGATAAAGATGAAAAGAGATGAAATCATTGGGATGAGAGGAGGAAAAGACACACTTTCGGCCTTTCAGGTTAGCCTACTCAATAATGCACATCATAGCTCTGTCTCTCTCACCCTCTCTCTCTCTTACACACACACTCTATCTGCTTTCAATTCCGAAGTTTGATTTGGGAATTCAGTTATTCCCTAATACCGTAGTACCAAGCCAGGATTAAAAGTTCTGAGGGGTTCACTTTCGATATTCAGTGAGAGGATATAAGCAGTTACCGTCAACAGTATATTCCTGCAGAATAATATAGCGTTTGAAATTAAATGTTTCTTCACAATGTGAAAACTGTTCATGAAAGTGTGAAACTGTTCATAATATCTTATCATGAAAACGCAGTGTTATTTCTAATGCAATAACCCTAAAATTTTTCTCTTGAAATGCTCTATTAATAACATATAGTTATATAACACATAATTATAATAGAATATATTAAAACATATAATTTTCATTAGTATTTTTTTGTATTGTTAGATGGTACAATGTTTTGTAATAATATTATGTTGTGCGGAATAAATTATTTTTTGAATTGAAAAGAAAATATCACTTCCAATTTATCCTTCCATTTATAAAAATATTCTAAAATTTATATTGTTGAATAATCTAGGTATAAATAAAGAAAAACTCAGTGAAAGAGAGGTTAGCTAAAAAGAGAAGAGGAACACTTATCAAGTTTCTCTCCATTTGTTATTGTTCAATGGTTCTCATGACCATATTTGGAATACTTGGGAGTGTCTAGTCTCGACCAATGACAGTAGAGCTCAACGTTCATTGGTCGACAGCTGATGACCAATCGTACCACACTATAATTCATATTCTGCAGCTGAATGTTTAAGCTTTCAGGCCACTAGAGTTTGATTGTGACAGAGCTTCCGCAACTAGAATCTCAATTTTTTTTAATGAATTGACAATATAAGTATTTCCATTTAATATGGATAGCTATCATAACATCATCTTCACAAGAAAACAGGAAATCCACAAGAAAAGTTAATATTTTAAATTATTCCCTGATGTAGAAGGCTAAAAATCAATGTCATTGAAAAATGCATTTTTTCTAAGAACAATATTTCAATCATCAAGTAGCAATCGGGTCTCTAATTTCTCAAGTACTGGATATTGAGGAAAGTGGAGAGAGAGAGAGAGAGTATTGACTGGAGAGGGGTAACTGAAATTCCTAATTAATCATAATATCCTACTTTAGGATAGTATTTGTGACTCAATTTGAATGATTAGTGAAACGAAAATCAATAAGCAATATTGTAACAAAAGATTTCAAGAAAACAATGTTTAATCAATCTATCCTTCATTGAATCATGTAGAATTATCATACTTTATGGCAAAAAAAAGATTAAATTCTTATTGATTAAAGCTATACTATATGAGTAAACAGTAATTATTACTGCTTTCAGATCAATTGATCATTCATTCAATCATGTACAATATTATGAAGCTTCAAGAAAAGGCATTAAAAATTGATATTGATTTAAGTTTTATTATTTGAGTACACCGTAATATTGTGAATGCATTTAAATCAATCAATCAATCATACAATTGATTATGTAAAATTGTCTTACTTCATGAGGAAACATTGAAGTTATATTACTTGAATACAAAGTAGCTTTCACATTATTCAAATGATGATTAGCCTAAAATTCTAATAATCAAGTACACCAAAATTAACGTCTGGCACTTCGTCAAGCATCTTAAAACTATGCAAATGAACAGATGCTATTAATAGAAGTGTTTAATAGTAGTTTAACAGTAGTTTTCTCATTATTCAAATGATGGTTAACTTAAAATTTCAATAATCAAGTACTGACACCAAAATTAACGTCTGGCACTTCGTCAAGCATCTTAAAACTATGCAAATGAGCAGATGCTGCAAAGTGTTTTATCTTTATGACAGCAAGATCCATCCATTCTCTACTGCAGAATACAATCATTATCGAACTCGCGCTGAGCACCAATTATTTCTCAACTCGTTCGGCGATCAATTTTCTTTGGAACTAGTTTGAGCTAACATTAATTAAGAGCCCTTCCGTCGTTCCGAAGCTCATTAATCCCAGACTCCAACGCCTTCTAGCAGATTTCACTGGCAAGGTCGAGAGATTGATTATTTTTTGTTAGTCAATCAATGTTAGCAGATTCTGTAGCACGACTATAGTTGGGTTCAACTTGATTATTTTTTGTTAGTCAATCAATGTTAGCAGATTCTGTTGCACGACCATAGAAGGATTTCAACTAAGTTACCAAGTTATCATAGTTGTCTATCAAATTTCTATCGTTGAGATTGATGACTCTACAAAAGAGCTATTGTTGGGTAGTCAATCGATAATATTCGTGAAGAATTGAATGTTTTCTTAAAAGGATTGGACTATTTTTCTATTCTATTCTTGATATTCTTATCAGAAAATACCATTTACCTCTAGTAATTCAACAGTTGAATTAATTGAACAGTTACTGTCAGTCAATCTGTGAAGAATTGAATGTTTTCATTGAAGGATTATACTATTCTCAAATTGAATAGGCCTACTTCAGATTTTTTAAAATCTACCATTAATCTCTAGTAAATCAATAGTTTGGTACAGTTGGAAAGTTTACTATCCTGAATAAATGTGTGTTTAGAATTTCAGTGTGTCTAAAAACAACTCACGAAAGTTCAAATTATAGAGTTCTAAGGATCTCCATTGTCTGCGGAGTTGAAGTTGAATTTTAAATAAAATTTGATAATACATCCATTGTTGAATAAATTCTCCTGCATTGCTGTGTGATATCATAGATGAAAGATTGAGAGATTTTTATAAATCATGGATTAAATAATTGATACATTTCCCTGCAATTATCAGTAATATCATGAAGAAAAAATGTAGAAATTTATTTATATCTTCATTCCACATCTGGTGTCAAACATTTATCTGAGATTGTTGAAAATTCCCTGAATAGATCGGTGGTATCATGGAGAAAAGTTGTAGAAATCCATTCATATCTTCATTCTACATGTGGTGTCAAACATTTCTCTGAGATCGTTGAAAATTCTCTGAATTTATCAGTAATATCGTGAAGGAAAGATGTAGGAATCTGTTGATATCTTCATTCTACATCTAGTGTCAAACACTTCTCTGAGATCGTTGAAAATACCCTGGATTGATCAGTAATATCACGAAAAAAAGTTGTAGAAATGTATCAAAATTTTCATTCTACATCTGGTGTCAAATATTTCTCTGAGATCGTTGAGAATTCCCTGATATTGATCAGTAATATCATAAAGAAAAAATGTAGAAATTTATTTATATCTTCATTCCACCCACATCTGATGTCAAACTTTTCTCTGAGATCGTTAAAAATATCTTTATTATTCGTCTTAGGTAATATTAAACAGAAATGGTCGTGTATTGTTTCAATTATCTATGTTATGTATGAGTGTGAGTCCGTAGAACAATCTTCGATTAAAAATAATTATATATATTATATTCATAATAGGCTATATACTAATAATTGAATAATTATTCAATTATCATTTATTATGGAGTAAGGAGTGGAGAAAAACGGCCGTGAGAAACTCTGAGAAACAGAAAAGCGTTGTGGGGTGAGAAACAAGAAGAGAAAAAAGGTTTCAATTTGAAGAAATGAATAGAAGTGGGGAAGGAAACAAAGATCACGTTCACTGTTCACTGCCTTCTTGATTTCATCACTACAACAAGTCTGAAAAAAGGTGGAATTGGAGAGAAAAATTGAGGAGAAGAGTGTAAAGACAAAACAAATATTACGTCCATTATTCGCTGCCTACATGATTTCATCACATCAACAAGACTAAAAAAGGTTGAATTGGAGAAAAAAATTGAAGAGAAGAGTGTAAAGACAAAACAAATATTACGTACATTATTCGCTGCCTACTTGATTTCATCACATCAACAAGACTGAAAAAGGTTGTATTGAGGAAAAAAATTGAAGAGAAGAGTGCAGAGACAAAACAAATAACACGTCCATTATTCGCTGCCTCCTTGATTTCATCGCATCAACAAGTCTGAAACAGGTTGAATTTGTAAAAAAATTGAAGAGATCTATGAAGCGGAACGAATATCACGTCCCATTGTTCACTGCCTACTTGATTTTCCTCACATCAACAAGCCTACACAGATTTTTCATTTTCCATCCAGTTGAAATGCGTCCACTACAAAACTCAAATATGAGGTAGCCTACTCACTTACCTTTGTGTCGAGCAATGAAGATTCCTACAAAGCTGCCGAGACTCTGGTTTCCTACACCCGAATGTTATTAAAAAACGGATAATTAAAATGTGAGGAAGATCAGTGAGCAGTAGACACAAGGGCTGTAAACAAAGGGTCTCAATTGCAGTACGAGTGCTGACAACAATATACAGAAGCCAGTGTAAATAAGAGTACTTCTCTTTTCACCCTAGAGAAGATGCTTCTTGCCACCGGTTTAATAACAGGGTTGTAACATGGGTGACTCAGATTTCTCTGACATTTTTTTGCCAGAGGAAGGCAATGATGAGAAGGGTGCATTACAATTTACAATTCATTGTCAAGGAAGAATTTCCTTACTGATTTCCTTTTGAATCGGATGAAAAAACTGAATATTGTCTTAGAGAAAATGATGTATCATAAGAAGATATCCCTTGGTATAAAGTGTTAATGTTTCAAATTCTACTGTTAACTCAAGCCGATAGTCCTAGTAGTTATTTTCATAGATATATATATAATCATATACAAAAAGGCCCTCTGTGATTGGTTCTCGTGAAATGAATCACGGTTTAAATTTAACCGGCTTTTGTGCAGCTGGACCAAAGATTCTTATCATAAACGATGTTGATGAACGCCACCAATACCCACTATTACCATAGAGACATGGTATTATTACAATAATCGACAGTAATCGGTTTGAATAACAGTAAAAGCTGCGACATAAATTCCCTATACCATGGGATATCTACTTACGCTATTGTTTCTCTATGCTATTACTTAGCAAGGAGATCAAATAGAAGGAAGAGAGTTTCATAAAGTAGAGTGGAGAATTCAAGAAGAATTGGAGAGCAGAGTAGACCTAGATTCAGGATAGAGAGGGGAGAGCTAGTGAAAATTGAACAGACATATAAGAGTTTGAAAAGAATATCGTGGAAAAATTTGAAGAGAAGAGTGTAAAGACAAAACAAATATCATGTCCATTGTTCACTGCCTACTTGAACCCATGGTATTGAGTGTTAATGTTCAAATTCCACTGTTAACTCAAGCCGATAGTCCTAGTAGTTCCTTTTTGTGAAGCTATAAGATGCTGATAGTCTCTCATACTGTGCCGTTCTTACACTCTCACTCGGCCAAAATAATAATAATAGACTATAGTGGGGTCCACGTTATAATGGCAGTGGAGAAAGATAGAATAACAACGTTGCCGATCAATGCCTTCTGAAAACGGTGCCTTCTATACAAATTTTCAATTTGTTGATTATTCTACTCAAACTCAATCAAATTGGAGATTTGTCTGAAACTACCATTCAGAAATCAATCTTCCTAAATTAATATCGATTACTTCAATCAATCATGTCAATTTTGAAAGATGAATCAAGTTTGAACGGTATTATTACGTTTACATGACTGCGATTGGTGTTTGCGCGAAATCGTAACTTCAAAATTGAATGAAAAACTACTTTATCGTGAGTAGTAATTACGGCGCTCCAAGTCACTAGATCAAGGTCACGTTGTCAAAAACTTGAACCGAGGGGTCAAACTTCTAAAACTGCTCCACTTCTCATACTTTGTTGTTTACTACGGAGTACAACCAGGTAGTAAAGTTGAATCCACTCTCAGTTTTCAAAGGCCTTGACAACATCCAAACATACAGCTCTCTAATTAATTATCCCAACCTGAAACGTTCCAGACACTTACATAGGAAGACTCTCTGAAATAACTTGGAAAACTTCTTCATTGAAAAGTTTTTCTATCAGACAGCAGCCCTTCATTAGAGTCTCTCCTAATGAGCGTCCATTCTAGACGCTATTAGAAAAGAAGTTTTCTTGCTCCTGTGATGGATTACTGTATTGATTGATTGATTGATGGACTAAACACTTGGTAAGGTGAGTATTTTGTTGATTTTATGTTCTAGACAAGGCCAGCTAGTATGCATGTCAACTTGAACAGATATATGAAGAGTTTCTCCCGACAGGATGTAATTAGAATGGAGGGAATTGATCAAACAAAACCGTTGAAAGATAAGTTTATTAGTAGTGGAGCAAGCAAGGATTGAGCAATATCTTAAAATTTCACACTGAATCGTTGTGTTTTTGAAGGAAACCCACCATTAATTTTTATTTTTGAATGCAATTTTTTATTGAACTAAAATCAATTATACATCTGGCATTGTAGTAAATATTGAATTTGAGCATAGCTTTGGAGGGGAGCTTATTGAAAATATAATGAATGACAGTTCAAGAGCATTGAACATAGAAACAACACATTAAGGTGCGTACAGACTTTCGCTCTGCTCCGCAATCGAACGTCACTCGAGCAGAGCGATTTGATGATCGACCGGGGAGCAAGAGTGGAACGCGAGAAGAGCTAACATCTCCCGTAACGTTCATGATCGGAGCAACTGCGGAGCGAGTGCGGAGCGTGCGCGGAGCGTGTTGGAGGGCCTTTAGAAAATTGAGATACAATTTTTTATTCATCAACCTTGACCAACTCTCACTCTTCTCTAATAAATGTAATCCATATTTACTTTGCAATTCAAGTTTTTGGTTTAGAACATGCTTTGATGATATTTAAACTCACAAGCTAATATTATAAATAATAATGAGTAATAGTGTCATTGCTTCAACTCGTAAATAGCGAGACACTTTGATGTGGTCTTAAGGAATAGATCCTATCATCCATTTATTCAATTGCTGATCTTATCCTACAGTTCACATGGGATGAGGGAGCAATTTATTGATTCATTTATTCATTCATGGAGACAACAGGTGAATAAATACTCATTCTGCCTCCTTCACACTAAACAATAATTCAATTTTATTAGCAATATCTTAAAATTTCACACTGAATTGTTGCATGCATGGGTGTGCATGCATTGCATGCGTGGGTGTTTGCTACACCAGTTATGTTATTTTATTTCAATTTGTTTGTACACTGTTTGTTTTTGGTCGAGTAAATATTAATATTATTATTATTTCCAACATAATACAGTTTTCAATAAAAAGGAGATAGAAAATATGAGAAGATAGTTAAAAATTTAAAATAAAACTTTATCCAGTATTGAGTTTTTCAACGGATACCAGAACTATAAATATGAAACTTTTCCCTTCTATTTTACAAGATATCTCCTATCATGAAGCTTTATACATAATCATAAACCAAGTAGTTGCCCTTTGTTGAAAGGAATCAGGAGAACATCTACCTGGTTCCTGAACCTCTACCCTGGTTCCTGAGGTTTGCTACCAGGGTTCAAAAAACTGAACCTTGGTTCCTGAGGTTTCCTGAACATCAACCTTGATAAAGAAATTGAACCAACCAAAACATCTAGTCATCCAACAAAACTAATCATAAGCGTTCCACGGAATTAAGCGAGATAAACTCTTTATCACGATGAAAAACGTTGGGTAGCAGAAGGATTCCGAAGAGGATACCAGAAGCAGGTTGAGCTGAATAGCCACGCGTACCAACTTAACAGTGGAATTGATGGTATCGTCATCCAGTCTCCGAAAAGCCAGAAACCAGAACGAGAAAGTGTGAGTGCTTAATAGCCTGAAACAAGAAGCCTAATGACGCTTACGCGTTTGCTGGCAACGATAAGCGCGGAAAAACTTGAAATAATCTAAGCGGCTGTCTTCTTTTGTGCTTCTGGAAAAGGAACGAAATAGGAGAAATTAAAAGGAGGAAGAGAGAAGGAGTGTATGAGGAGAAAAAGGCGGAAAAATTATGGCAGAACAGACGGTCGCAATCTTGGCTCTTCTTGAAACAAGACATTGATAAATTGGCTCGGTTGATGTCCTGAGTCGAGTCATTCCGAAAAGAACTGAGGAGTTTCCTTGTTTGGGATAGATTGCTGGTTGGAATTGGATGCTGGGTTTTGGAATGTGGAATGTCTCAATTATTCCACGATGAATTCGATTTTCTACTGAATTATTTGTCACCAAAGAATTTCTTGACAGGTTGTGGCGTTGGATTGGAATTTCTTGAATAGAGATGAATTCAAATATTCTACAAATTTGATATCTCTAGCTTCTCACTCACATTTCAACTTCACATCCCCCACCTCTCAAGATATTATGTCTTTGGATTATCTGACCCTGTCGCATGGGAAAAAATACAAGCCAATATTTAGGTTATTTTGTATTCTGATAACCAGCTGACTCCTAATATGATTGGATTGTATTTTTTCATGCAATAGTCCATGACCATCTATAGTTACAAGATAGTTCTTTAGTTCTACACTAGTAGTTCTGTGAACAGTAGACCTCGCGCTCAGTAAGTTACATTGACCTGTTATTATGTTTTCTCAAAAATTAATAAATAATTTATCAATTTGAAATGTCTAGAAAAAGTCCTAAATAAACATAGAGCTTTTTATCTATCGTACCGTGACGTGTCGTCCCAGAATATGAGTGTGAGCGCTGTTATCAGGTCTGGCTGCAACTGTCTACAACGTTGATGGAAAGATACATTTTCTAGATGTTCGATGTTTTTGAACGGGTAGTATTATAGTCAATTATTGTCTACTAACGTTGATGGGAAGAGACATTTTCAAGATGTTCGATGTTTTTGAACGGGTAGTATTATAGTCCACTAGACAGCTGATTTATGATGAATAATTATATAGTCTGATTTTTACTTTCCTTGGAAAGTAAGGAAACTATTGCTTTCCGAAAAAATCTGGTGTGGCGCACTCACACAACTTTCCTTGCAGTTATGAAAATTGATCACCAGGTGTTCCCGCGCATCTCAAGTCTACTATTCAAAGATTTGAGCAAGCTGGTGACAGGGCAATAATGCTGAAGACACACAAGGTGTGCTTTCTCTTCATAGTGAATCATTTAATAGAATCAACAGTTGCCAACAGTTTGAAATTGGATGATCACATTTTCTCGAATTTCGAGCTTATTTTTAATTTTAGGTGAAAATGTTACTGAACATTTGTTGTAGAGATTTTCATGCACAATCGTTTCCACTCGAACGTTTTTGTTTAAATTGAATCTGAAGCCTGATAATTGGGAATCTAGAATCAAATTTTGCTTAGATGGGGCGGAGCTCCTGAATTTTTTACAGATATGGGACACACACACACACACACACACACACACACACACACACACACACACACACACTACCCAATACCCAAAAACCCCTTTCTTGGACTCAGGGGACCTTGAAGCATATAGAAATTTAGAAATTAGGGGACTTTAATTTTTTTCGGAAAGCAATACTTTCCTTACATATGGTAATAGGACAAGGAAAGTAAAAACAGGTGATTTAATAGAATATAATGACTTTTTTACTTATTGACGTGGTGAAGTTTGGACAGTAATGTCTACAGTACAACTTAACCATGTAATACTAACATTGTTGAACAATTTTTATTTTTTTCCAATGTGGTTAAAGTGTGTTTAATCTTTTTAAATGAATTATTTCCAAGGATATGGTAATTTATTATCTTTAAAAATAATCTGGAAATAACAATATCAAAGTAGAGATCGCTCTTGAAATATTCTAGTTGATTCGAATTAATTTTAATCATTACAGATTAATAGAGATTCTATTACTAATTAATTAGTTTTAATCATCATAGATTATAGGAGATTCTATTACTTTAGAATTTCTTTACAAGAACTAGCAAGATAATAACCAAAAAATGAAGTCTGCAATTTCATGATCCCAAGCGATTGAAGTAGCTAGCTAACTCCCACATTGCGATCCTACCAAACAAACTTAACTAATGAAATTAGTTTCGAACTCCCAAACCACAAACACCAAGTCGAAAATCACAATTCCCAACATAGGTCTACTGCTTATGAGGCCTAAGACTGGAGTTCCTCCCTCAGGTGATCCTCTCTCCCACACACTCTCTCTCTCTCACTCTCCCATCTCTTTCTTCTCTTTTCTTTCATCTCGTTCTCTCACTCTCTCTCTCTCTCTCTCTTTTATCATATATATTTGACCGAGCGAAATGAGGTCTAAGATTCAAGTCGACGGTTTGGCATTTCTCTTAATGTTTAAATGTTTATATGTTGCGCATTTACGGCGAAACGCGGTAATAGATTTCCATGAAATTTGACAGGTATGTTCCTTTTTTAATTGCGCGTCGACGTATATACAAGGTTTTTGGAAATTTTGCATTTCAAGGATAATATAAAAGGAAAAAGGAGCCTCCTTCATACGCCAATATCAGAGTAAAAATCAGACTATAGAATTATCCATCATAAATGAGCTGACAAGTGATTACACAGATTTGTGGAGAAGCCAGTCTATTGCTGTATTTCCATAAGGTCTATAGTTTCAATCAGGTACTCGTGGATGAGAATACTGCGTGAGGGCTCCTTTTCACAGAACTACTAGTTATCCTTTTTTATTTCACCATATTATTATGAATTATTATATTATCATGTAGTATTATTTTACAATGTCACACATTAAAGTGGACTCAAATTAATTCAAGTGGATAGCATAACCTATAATTTTTATTCATTCATAACTCTACCTTCATTGTATTACCATTCATCCCATCATCATCATCATCACCTAGGTTAAAAATACCTAGAAAGTCGTCTTTGTAAAATGATAATAAAAAAATTATCATGAGATCATGTTATTATGAGAATGTAATGAAATCATGTGATGTAACATTTAAAATGATTTGTAAAATTATAAATATTAGACTATTGTGACCATGTTACCATAGGCTACAAGCCTAGTAACAATTGAAGAATAAAGTCTATCTATCCCACAATCTTGATCTACTACAGCCTGAACTACTACCTGATCTACCTGATCTACCCTGATCTACTTTCAGCCTACTCCATTTTATTAATCAATGATTTGATCTTATCCACCTATATAATTATTTTACTTTATTAATTTTCTGTTTTTCTTTCTCTTGAATATTCATATCAAGTGAAACTTTTACAATATTTCCATTTATGAATAAATCCTCAGTTGAATTGATGAAATCAACGTTTTGGTAGAGAGTTAGTGGTAAGGATATTTTTAATATTCTTTCCGAAGATTGGACATTGATATGACCAAAGCTCCCCCAATTTATGTAGATGCTTAACAATATTATCTTTAGTTATTACAAATTGCTTTTTTCGTAAATATGAAATATAACACCAACACAGCTCTTCTTAGAAGGCAACTTTACTACATTAGCATAAATTCATAAATACTCGAAAGTGCATTTCCACTTAATAATTCCGAATAATAACTCAGAAAAAGAGCCATAGAGGCATGGCTAAACTTGGATTATTTCCATCGTTGACTTTTATACAATAATCAACTTCATATTATAATTTATATTTTTCGAACACTTCATATGCTAGATTCAAGTTTATATATTACATCACTGATTAAGCTGATTTACGACTCACACTGGCGCACAAGGAATCTTCCTTTTGCCGGTGTTTTTGCCTCACCTACTGTAATTATGCATGTGATCATAAATTGAATCTTCATTTTAAAACTATTGTTTGTAATGTAAAGGATATCATTTCGTTAGTATATCTAATTAAATAAATGTATGTATCTTGGTTTAAGTGCAGTAGCATATACTTATATTTATTTTTTGTAAAGCTTTTTTGTATTTTGTTTTTGGCAAATAAATTCATTCATTCATTCGTATCATATACAGTTCAATAATTATTTTCTTAGTCTATATTATGTAAATTCATTTACAATTTTGCTGTACATATTGTAATCTACATAAATAAAGTACTGAATCAATCAATCAATCGATCTTCCCCCATCTCTCCCGTTCACACTCTCTCTCATTCTCTCTCACTCACACACATCCAATTTAGATATTCATTCTGCTATATCTTATTCACATCATCCCCATTCATTTATCCATTACTCTTCATATTCCATACTATTATCCCCCTGTTAATCTTTCCAGTTATAAATCTTGTAGGTTAAGTTAAAGAGGAGGCTCGTATTGCCTCAATTTTGACCACAACACTTTTCATATTGTAAAGTGTAAATAAGAAGGCATTTATCTATCTCCAACCAATTGTAATCAACCAATTGTATTGATACTTTGTAAATAATTGTACCTTATATGCTTTTTGAAATCATGTCTATAATTTGAATAAACTCCTCTGGTCGTGCTGTACCCTCGACCAGAGACATTATTATTATCCATCTATCTATCTTCAACTTCAAATTTGATTCCGTATTTATTAAGCTTATTCCATCAGTAGTGATCCCATCCATATATCCTAAGACTAAGGCATTGCTTCTACAAACACAACAGTACCTCGTAACATCATTGGATTACAGTGTCTCAATAGTGCGGATAATCCCCATACATAAACGTCCATTTCTCCCTGATAACCGGCCTAAATGCTATTGAAACACATAATCACACATGTCTAAGCATGTTGAGACATATTACATCTCAGTTGTAAGCAATGGTCTGGTATTTGGACAGTGAGTAGGGTCTGGTGTATGTCTAGACTTGGCAGGGAATACATGGAATCGGATTATACAGATATATTAGGCCGATATGTGTTAAGACAATGTGTTGTTGAGACTCCGATACACAATTTGAGAACAGCGGAATTAAATTGAGTGAAAGTTATCAACTATCAGAATCAACTAATCAGTTATCAACAAATGAAGTCACTTAGGAGTTTCTTAGTTAGAAATAACGGGAGCAAGCTAGATTTGGAGAAAAATTTCCTGAAATTAACTAGTAGTTCTGTGAACAGTAGACCTCACGCAGTATTCTCATCCACAAGTATCAGATGTCAACAATTTTAAATGTTAACAAATTTCAGTTCACGTTTGAATTTGTATTTCATATGATATAATTCATCCAGTTCCGTGATGATCTTTCTATCTGATGAAAATTAATTTTTTAGAATCAAAAATATTATAATTTCTCCAGCATTATTTAGTTCATTTGTTTATTTTTATTCACCTATTAAATAAGATTTTCGAATGTGAGAATATTGATACTGATGGGCACGTATAATAATACCATGACTGCAAAACAAAATATTGAAACCTAAGACCTTAAAGCTGCGATTAGACCAAATTTATTAATAAATGTTAATAGATCAATCCTTTTAGATTATATTAGATTGAACATAACTTCTCATACACATGATGAACATATGTGTTTGTCAACTTCCGTTCAATCTAATAGAATCTATAAGGATTAAGCTATAACCATTTTTTAAATAACTTTGGTGTAAACCCAGCTTAAAGATGCATACCTCTTTAATGTCTTTGATTGAAACTATAGACCTTATACAAATACAGTAATAGACTGGCTTCTCCACACATCTGTGAAATCACTTGTCAGCTGATTTATGATGAATAATTCTATAGTCTGAGTTTTACTCTAATATTGGCGTATGAAGGAGGCTCCTTTTTCCTTTTATATTTCCCTTGAAATGCAAAATTTTCAAAAACCTTGTATATACATCGACGCGCAATTTAAAAAGGAACATACCTGTCAAATTTCATGAAAATCTATTACCGCGTTTCGCCGTAAATGCGCAACATATAAATATATAAACATTTAAACATTAAGAGAAATGCCAAACCGTCGACTTGAATCTTAGACCTCACTTCGTTCGGTCAATGATAACAATCGATCAAAACAGATATTATGTAGTGAGGCAATTTGTTGGTACTCTGTTACATAATATTAGAGAACAGCGCAATTAGATTAAGTGGAACTTATCAAATGTATCTTGAGTATTGATGTCACTTGGTTTAAAATAACTTGAGCTAGATTTGGAAGAACAAATTTTCTGAAATTTATCATAGAATCGGATCAGACAGATATCATGTAGTGATACAATGCGTAGATTGGTAGAAGAATATTCTATTCTATTCTATTCAATGCGTACAGACTTTGATACACAATTATTAATATTTTGACTCATTGACTGCTAGATTACTCAGTCAAATCTAATTCATCCACAATAAACTATATATAAGATATATTGGGATGACTTGATCTTCTTTAGAAGGCCTTGGAAAAATAAAAATGTGAACTATGCCGTCGTATGGTTTTCACTGACTTTCACTGAATCTGAGGCCCGGTTGCTCAATAGCCGGTTAAATTTTAACCGTGATTAACTTTACGAGTACCAATCGGAGAAGGTATTTTTTATTTTAAAGACGGCTTCTCTGATTGTTTCTCGTGGAATTAATCACGTTAAAATTTAACCGGCTTTTGTGCAACCGGCACTGACTATAGAACGATTCAACAATCAACTGCGATCTATCGCACGATGGTATGAATTACTTCAACTATCCACCAATCACAAGCGACCAATTCCCACCTTTCCACTCCGTCACTCTCATTGGCCAATCAGAACTCTGTGCCGCCATTTTGTGGGACGGAGCAGACCAGCCAAATCTGATTGGTTGGAAACTATTGTCTGTAGTCGATCATAGTGATAATTCAAGAAGATTTGAATTCGAAATTAATTTAATATACAGAGTGTCTGATAAGTCACTCTCTATTTTCATAGAGCTATAATTTCTTAATTTATGAACCTATTTTGTTAGAACTACATTAGTTAGATAGAGCACTTCTTGAGGTTATATTCAACACCAATTTTCATTTGTTCCAGTTTAAAAATGCCCACTCTCTTGATTGTGGAAGAAAAAGTCAAAATAGCAGCTCGTTATTAGGTCTGGGGATCTGTGGTGCGAGTGCAAAGGTGGTGGAGGGCTGAACGAGGGATCCATTTGGTTGGTAATTATGTTGTACCATAGAGAAACAATAGCGTAGATATCCCATGGTATAGGGAATTTATGTCGCAACTTTTACTGTTATCTCAAGCCGATTAGTGTCGATTATTGTCAATTTTTACTGTTTTGTTGAGGTGAGAGTGAAGGAACGGCACAATTTGAAAGACTACCAGCGTCAAACAGCTGCATGGGAAAGAACTACGTGAACCATCGACTTGGGATAACAGTAAAAGTTGCGACATAAACGCCCTATACCATGGGATATCTACGCTATTGTTTCTCTATGGTACAACATAATTACCAACCTATACCATGGGATATCTACCTATTCTATCGTTTCTCTATGGTTGTACTAAGGAATTGATCTCCATATGATTGATTGTTTTTTTCCTCCACCTTCTCATCTTATTTTTTATTCTACTGAACCCATTTCACTCTCTTAATAGGATGTGACTTTTCATACCTCACCATCAATATCCCTCTAAATAGTGCTATTAAAGTTTTATGTATATCATCGTAAAAATAATGTTAGTGATGGGGTTGTTTCATGCTGAACAGCCTACATTTTGTGGACGTCAATTTATTGAATATTTTCCTCGTTGTTCATGATAGAATGGAGACCATCACACGCGCTATAAAATTGAAACACTTTTACGAATAGCTGTCCTTCCTCTTCAACTTCTTCTTCAGTCTTCCCTCTTCTTTCTTCTCTCTTGTCTCGCGTCACTTGATTGCTCGTTTTGAAGTGAGCATGAAAACTGTCTGCCCTCACCCAACCAATACTCCCAACACTGCTACGTTCACACATGAATGCGTCTAACGCTTCATTCAACCGCGTTCCATGTCCACTGGTGTTACATAGTTGTTACACTGTTGTTACTGGACCGATACAAAAACACTTTCACAGTAACCTACACTGTCCAACACAGTTATAGATGTACTCTGTACAGTAGAGCTATATATACACTGTACAAAATCCTTGCTAGTTTGGCGCATGCTTTATAGTGAGGTTCACGTATTACTGGCAGTATTTGATAAAGATTGGGGTTGCTATCCTATAGTGAGGTCCACGTTATAATGGCAGTGAAGAAAGATAGGAGAAAAACATTGCCAAGTCTCTCAATTTTGCCGCTGACTGTACACAGCTGTTACTCAATTCATCCCATTAAATTTAATCCAATAATAATTATCATTTCCTTGATAAAAAATGATCAATTTAATGTCAAATTGATAAAGAAAATATAATTTTTCATAAATTGATTCAAAAATTTGCTTTCATGACTGAGACCAGATTTTTATTTTTATACAAAACCTGAAATGGCGGCTAATTGAAAAAGCTGTGATACAACAATCTGAATTTCAAAACAACAGAAATTGAGTTATTTGGTAGGTATTCTATTCCAATTTCCTTTAAAAATAATAGAAAAAAGAGAAATCCTATTTACAAATAAGTAATTTCAATGTGTAAATGTGTACATGATATCTCATCTCCCAATTAACGGAATGACTTGAAATTCAGAACTTAAGGTCTTCACAATATAAGGGTCGGACATGAACAATTTCGATCTAATGCAATTCAAGATGGCGGCTAAAATGGAGAAAATGTTGTAAAAAACAGGGTTTTTCGCGATTTTCTCGAAAACGGCTCCAACGATTTTGATCAAATTTATACCTAACATAGTCATTGATAAGCTATATCAACTGTCACAAGTCCCATCTCTGTAAAAACTACAGGAGCTCCACCCCATCTATGCAAAGTTTGATTTTAGATTCTCAATTATCAGGCTTCAGATACAATTTAAACAAAAAATTCCAAGTGGAACAGATTGAGCATGAAAATCTCTACAATTAATGTTCAGTAACATGTTCACATAAATTGAAAATAAGCTCGAAATTCGAGAAAATTTGACTATCCAATTGCAAACTGTTGGCAACTGTTGATTCCATCAAATGATTCACTATGAAGAGATAGCAGATCTCGTATGTCTCCAGCGTTATTGTCCTGTCACCAGCTGGCTAAGATCATTGTTTATAAGTAGACTTTAGATGCGCGAGAACACTGACGTCAGGTGATCAATTTTCATAACTGCAAGGAAAGTTGTGTGAGTGCGCCACACCAGATTTTTTTGTTAATTAAATAATTCATTACTGGTATTGAATATTTTGTCAATGTATTCCTACAATCTGGCAACGTTGCGGAGGTAGAAAAGGACAGTGCTGATAGCAAGATCTGATTAATCGAATGATGGACAAGGATAGCAACACCAATGTCAATCAAATACTGTCATAACGTGTACCTCACTATAGCCGTTTGTGTATTTGTCGAGTGGCTGCTCTGCAGTGGAAACTATTGGAACGGAAATCTCTTGGAAGTGTTGCAGTTATTGTTGCAAGCTTCGCAGGTGCATCGTTGCATCTAAACTGCATCGCTGCATTCTGTTGCAGTTTCGATTCAATGGTTTCTTTCATCTGTGGATGACACGGAGAATGTGAAGTGCATACTAACCCAGTTCTCGATGAAAATTTCAGCGATTGATCATTTTCAGAGAGAGAGAAATCTATTGTTCTTTTGCGAGGGAATGGAAATTTGTACTAGTGCATACTTACACAGTTAGATATGGGATCCATATTTGTTATAATTACAATAAAATGGAAATCAATGAAAACACAAATAAAAATCGTCAACCACTTATTAAAGAGTGTTGACAATTTATATTTGTGTTTCCCATCAGATAAAAATACCACTACATCACACAAAACTCAAATGTAATTTCAATTGACTTTATCGCTATGGAATTTCTCTATTCAAAGTTACTGATATTATTCCAATTTATTTGGCGTAGCTCACAATGTGACTTGAGAGAGAACTCATTTCAAATCAAAAATGAGTTTAAGACAATTTCTCATTATGTGTGACCTGGTTTCCTAACAGATAACCATCATTTCAATTTACATTTTTTTATAATCATGGAGCCACTCATATTATTAAAATCAATATTATTTTCCTCGACACGGACGGAACAGTTGAACTTTTTCATGAACTAATTGCAAATACGACCAATCAATGTCTCAAATATTAGTGGTTGATTTTCATTTTCAACTGTGTAAAACAAGCAATAAAATAAAATCATCTAAATCCATTTTATTTTCGATTTACATAGACATGCGGCAATGTATCTATGCAGAAGAGTTATCTCACACAATTATAATATGTAATTAATGTTTATCATTATATATATATATAATATATATAATATATATATATAATATAAGCGAAATGGAACTCACTCACTGACTGACTGACTCACTCACTCACTCACTCGCAGAACTAAAAATCTACCGGACCAAAAACGTTCAAATTTGGTAAGTATGTTCAGTTGTTGGCCCTTTAGAGGCGCACTAAGAAATCTTTTGGCTATATTTTAACTCTAAGGGTGGTTTTTAAGGGTTTAAAGTTCGTCTTTTAGCATGTATATTCTTCTTATTCTCTTAATTATAATTGAAAAATATCCATACCATATGGTTATATAAAACTATAATCTAGAGAGTACCCCTTCGAAACAGTTGTTAATACTGGTAACTAAATTAATAATTTTGTCAGGTTGGCATTAAGTTACTTGACTTTGTTAGGTTAAGTTGACTTTGTTAGGTTGGCACAAAGTTGAAGATTGAAATGCATTTATCGCGGAAAAATTGATTGGGCACTGCTACTTCAATCAGAGCTATTCCTGGGAATATTATATTACTAGCCGTCAGGCTCGCTTCGCTCGACATATCCGTTTAGCCAGACGTTTAGTCTGGACCCCCGACTGGATCGTCCTAACATATGATAAAAATGCTCAAATGAAAAATGCAGGCTCGCTTCGCTCGCATGCTGATCTTATTCTTGGATGACCAGTCGGGGGTCCACGGGGCGGAGCCCCCTGGCTAGACGGATATGGCGAGCGAAGCGAGCCTGACGGCTAGTCTCTAATATAAAGAAGGAAAGAATTAACTATAAGTACGAGATAGATTATTCAACAATGACGCATCATCACGTCTGATCTATGGTGGATTAATTAACTTGGAATTTCGCATATAGATTCTCAATTTACCGAGGATGATTAAAGGCATTTTTTCAATTTTTCAAGATTTCATCACGCGACGTCGCCAGTTTGTCAAGTTTTTATTTAGACCCTAGCATACCACGGATTACCTACTTGTTAATAATAATGATATTCTGTTATTCCAATTTCAGGTTCACGTTCATATTCTTTCAACCTCTCATTTTAAACTGAACACGGGCCGTTACAGTAAAATGTTGATAATATTGGAAGATTGGGATGTTTAGATTCCCAACATGCTTTCATGTTTTGCCAGATATGAATAATGCAAGGGCCTGAAAGGCTGGTAATAAACGATAGCACTGAGACAGTTTTTCCCAGTAAATTTCCATCTCGGTTTTTCTTTTTCCGTATTCATCCTTACACTCACTTTCTCCCTCTCACAAGAACTCTTTCTCTCTCACTTTTTCCCTCACAGGGACTTCATCTCTCTCACTTTCTCCCTCTCAGACCATCACTTTCCCTTTCTTTCTGCACCGCAATGACGTTGATACTTGCCAAATTCCAGACAAGTGGATAGATTAAAAGAAGCCGCAGTACCCTCAATAACTTACCTTTCATTCTACAAACGCTCCCGTTTCTTTTTCAAGCAACGCACCATCCTCTTATCCTTATCTCTCTGCTTCTCTATTCATCACAGTCTCCCCCATTCACCGACTTCGTTTTAAATTAACCGCAGATATTTTTGCAGCCATCGTATAACTCACAAGTTTCTGGTTCACTTTTCAGCACGGTGGTCTGGTGTGCATCAGCTTGAAACCAATTATTCTTAAAAATTTTCTCAAGTTGATAAAAACGGTTCCCATTCAACTAGTTTATAGAGGAAGTTGAGAGTTCTTGTCTCATGCATCGCTTCATCTTTATCTAGCTTTCAAGTACGTTCATTGTCATCTCAACTTTTTCTCTTTATTACCTTCTATTCCTCAAGTGCATTTTCTCAGTCTCCACTAATTTAATGAGTAATCATACAAGTTTCTTGTTGAGACTATTAATAAATTCAAAGACCAATCTTTGTGGAATAGGCTCACTTGTGTAGAAGAAAATTGTTATCGATGATAAAAGTAACATTTTATTCAAAATAAATTATATTTCACTTTTGTAATAATGAATATGCAGTACAAAATCCTCTACAAATCACTCACTTTTGAGGCTTCATAAAGGCGAGAGTAATAATATTTTCCTACAGATACCTTGAAAAGTGACCATTTGTGCACTGATTGCAGGCTGCAAAGACTGCCGCTTTTCCGCTCTAGTGCGCAAAGTATTACTTTGCGTACTCCAGATTTGCAGCATGACAACGCAAAATAGTTAGTAGGTTATATGGAGCACCAGTGCAGGAAAATAAAAATTAAGTTGGTAACAATGTCTGTGGTTAGATAAGAATCATAAATGACTGTATGGCTACATATTTATGATAAAATCACAATCTAGAAATCCAAAACAATAAAAATGTTTATCTAAATCATAATTGAATAATAACTTCTTCTCATCATTTAATAATAGATAATGTTTATTTTCTATTGACAGTAATAATTATTTCAACTCCAAGCAATGAGAAATGTAGCAAACACACATTATGAAATTCGAATTTTCAGGTTAAATAATTACTGTTCGAAATCCATGCCAATAAAATTAATAAAATAACATTAAAATAATATACTACAATAAAATATTTTCTGTTGCCTATGTTATTTTATAAATATTTTTTAGTTTGCTTATAGTTTTTTCGGTAATTTTAGTTAACCATAACTCTAAATATCTGAATACTGTTTTGAGCTGGATGGAACGAAGTTAGGTACAATTCTTCCCGCTAGGTCACGCGCTTGTCGGTTCAGCCATCTTGCAGCCATCCAAACCAGCTGTTGGCGTCTATTTTGAATGCGAATTTTTTGTTTTATCTGTATTTTTTCTGATTCTTGAATGAATAAAAATGAGAACTTTGGCTGAGAATTTTCAACTTCAATTCGATTATTAATTTTTGAATGAATTAAGGTTGTTATTAATAACAGCATCACACACACACACATTTGATTGATTTCAGCCATCATTTTATCCATAATTACCCACTTTTCATATTCAATGGTAACTGTAGGAAAAATTTAATGTGAAATATGTGCGCAAAGTTCCTCTGCTGCACTCAAGAAGCCATTCCGCCCTCGCCTGTCTTTCAGTGCAGCAAACTGTCACTTTGCGCACTAGTTGCACAAATAACTATTTCTATCTCAGATATGATATTATTTTCTGTAGAGTGAGTGCCGCATTGCTTGAAGAATTTGGAGATGTTTTAAGATCCTCTCCATCAATTTTAGAAAATGTGTTTTTGTTAATTAAACTCCAGTTAATTCAGACCAAGTAACATCAATACTCCAGTAATAGTTGATAACTTCCACTCAATTTAATCACAATAAATTCTCCTCAAATAAATTATTCTGACACATTTGGCTAGCAACTGGTAACTCTGGCTACTAACACACTGTCACATCTAGCTGGTGCGTGGTACAACCGTCATTAGTTGGCCCAAGCATGGCTAGACGCACACTTTGAACTGGCTGTCAATAATTTGGCTCTTACGGGAATATAAAGCACCATAATGACGTCACCCGTTACAAGTTTACAGTCACACTACACGGTACACGCTCACTCTGATGGGGTTAGGAGAAGGATGGAGAGATAAATATAAATATGGTAGAATAGATTGAAAAGATGATGAAGATGAAGAATAGAGAAGAGAAACTCCTCTAAACACTTCTAGGATAGTGATAAACTAGTAGTTCTGTGAACAGTAGACCTCACGCAGTATTCTCATCCACAAGTACCTGATTGAAACTATAGACCTTATGGAAATACAGCAATAGACTGGCTTCTCCTCACATCTGTGTAATCACTTGTCAGCTGATTTATGAAGAATAATACTATAGTCTGATTTTCACTCTAATATTGGCGTATGAAGGAGGCTCCTTTTTCCTTTTATATTATCCTTGAAATGCGAAATTTCCAAAGACCTTGCATATACGTCGACGTGCAATTGAAAAAGGAACATACCTGTCAAATTTCATGAAAATATATTACCGCATTTCGCCGTAAATGCGCAACATATAAACATTAGAACATTAGGAGAAATGCCAAACAGTCGACTGAATCTTAGACCTCACTTCGTTCGGTCAAAAACAGGTCAAAGCCCGGATGGAGTGTTTTTGAAAATTGCATGCTATGGCAAATGAATAATTTCTATTCGAAAAGAAGAGGTGGATTGAGTAATTTGAAGTAATTGAGAGAATGATAATGAATGAAGGAGGAAGAAACTGAAGAAGATGGATGAACAAGAAAACTTTGAGGATAAGAAAGAGATGAAGAACACGATCATTATGATGAGAGTGATAGGAAACTATGAATATCTGGAGGAGAAGGAGGAGGAATAGGAGGAGGTGTGGGGCAGGAGAAGTTATGAGAAGGGTAGGATATGGAGGAGAAGGAGAAAGGGTTACGAAGGAGGAGGAGAAGAAGAAAAAGAAGAAGAAGAAGGAGTATAATAATAAGAAGAAAATGAAGAAGAAGAAGAAAAATAAGAGGAAGATAATGAAGATAAAAATCAATAAGAATACCAAGAGGAAGGAGTACAGTAGTGAAAGAGGAAGGAGAAGAAGAAGAAGAAGAAGAAGAAGAAGAAGAAGAAGAAGAAGAAGAAGAAGAAGAAGAAGAAGAAGAAGAAGAAGAAGAACCAAGTGTAAGAAGAAGAAGAAGAAGAAGAAGAAGAAGAAGAAGAAGAGAAGAAGAAGAAGGAAGAAGAAAGAGGAAGAAGAAGAAGAAGAAGAAGAAGAAGAAGAAGAACCAAGTGTAAGAAGAAGAAGAAGAAGAAGAAGAAGAAGAAGAAGAAGAAGAAGAAGAAGAAGAAGAGAAGAAGAAGAAGAAGAAGAAGAAGAAGAAGAAGAAGAAGAAGAACCAAGTGTAAGAAGAAGACGTGGGGATGCAAAATAAAACTACTAACATTAAAACACAGTCTGTGGAAGACATAACTACTAAGGGACACTAAATACACACAGACCATCTCAGTGTGACAGGAGTCCCAAGTCATCATAATTGCGTGCACTAGAACTGCTATAAGCTGTGAGCTGTGACGTCTCCTCCACTATAAATTCAACTCAAATGCGAATTTGCAGCGGCAACTTATGGCAACAACGTCCTAAATTCAACACCACTCGCGCCTCTATGTTGCTCTGTACTTTCTAATGATTTATTACGGCTGAGTGTCACTTGTCACCAAGATGAAGATAGTTATTGTAATGGAGAAAGCCTTGAATGAGAGGGTTGGAGATTATTCTAGTAATAGGGAAATTCTATTTTGAGACGGATTTAGATGATAATATTGTTGTAATGAAAAAAATATTGTTCAGAAATTACAAGAATTTTAAATATTGATACAACAAATTTGTTTCGTCGAAGGTTATAACGAAGTGTTTCGATACACATTCAAAATTGTTTAAAAGATAATTAGCTAGGGAAATAAACTAAAAGTATATCATCAGCTGCAAATTATCAATTGATTGATTGAGTACTTTATTTATGTAGATTACAATATATACTGGCTTATACACTTATATACAATAGCTTACAATACAGCAAAATTATAGATGAATTTACATAATATAGACTAAGAAAATAATTATTGAACTGTATATGATATGAAAAGGTAATTTGTAATATAATAACTATAGACAATTATATTGTTATGCATCTACATAAATTGGCGGAGCTTTGGACACATCAATGTTCATTCTTTGGAAAGAATATTAAAAATATCCTCCCCACTAACTCTCTACCAAAAATTGACTGAGATAGATAGGTAATAACGGTAGAGATAAGATGAGACAGACTTTAGATACTGTAATTATTGGCAAAGGCATTAAATTGAATTCATTTTGGACAATTTAATGAATTCATAATAAAGAATTTGAGGTTAGGTTCACTTGTTGTAAGGCGACAAAGTCCTAAATTCAACACCACTCACGCCTCCATGTTGCTCTGTACTTTGTAATGATTTGTTTCGGCTGAGTGTCACTTGTTACCAAGATGAAGATAGTTATTGTAATGGAGAAAACCTGAAATGAGAGGATTGGAGATGGTTCTAATAATGGAGAAAATGCTATTTATAATTATATTTTGAGATGGGTGGAGATGATGATGATAATAACTGTTGTAATGCAGAAAATATTGTCCAGAAATGAGAATAATGGATAAGTTTTTTTTTAGATATTGATACAACAAATTTAATGTGTTGAAGGTGTACTATACTATAAAGCCAGTTGCACACAGATCGATTTTTGGACGTACCATTTTTGCCGTCCTTATAAATCCTATAAGATTAAACAGTTGATGTTTTTCAAGTTCCGTTTAATCTAGAAAAATGTATAAAGACGGCAAAATATCGTACGTTCGAAAATCAATGTGTGTGTAACTAGACTTAGGCTAGCTACACACGCATCGATTTTTGAACGTACGATTTTTTGCCGTCCTTATAAATCCTATTAAATTGAACAGATGCTATTTGTCATGTTCCATTCAATCTGATAGAATTCATTAAGAACGGCAAAATATCGTAGGAACAGAAATCAATGGGTGTTTGCGGGGCTTAACATGTCAAACTTACTATGAATATAATAACATAAATACTGTATAGTGCTGTACCTGTGAAGGATATGTTGAGGTTTTCATTCATATTGAATGGAAAAGACTTGATATTTTTAAAAACACAGATTTATTATAAAATCGATTAGTCTTGGTTGTTACACCATTATCAATCTCTAGTAACTTGAAAGATGAAACATTCGAGTGTTGGTGAAGCACAACGATTGGTCATCGACTGTTGACCAATGAGGTTGAAGCTCTACTATCATTGGCCGAGCCTAGACTTTTCTCCAGTATGGTGTCCTGGCGTGGGGGGGAGTCTCGGCCGCCGCGCTGCATCCACTAGCTGTCACACAGAGATCACTCATCAAAATAATTCTAAATAAAAATTTCCTACTGAACAACTCTACACCGAATTTCCTGTTCTTGACATAAGACAAATCTACATTAAAACTCTTCTCATTTTATCAAATCGTACAGAACAGAAATTTTTACACAGCTAAACCATAACTACCCACTAGACATATGCTGAATTTTGGGTTTAATACACCTAGAGCTACCTTTACATCGGTCGATAACAACCCATTTCGTATTGCTCACCTACTTCATCGCAATCTTCCAATCACAATAAAAGAGGCTGAGGGATGCAGTGTTGCTAACTACAAAAAGAAGATAGTCACATGGCTGCTTGGTATTGGAGAGGCATCAGAAGCCCTCATAAACTCGCCCTATATGTAGATTCTGATTCAAACTCTGTTAACTCTGGTACTGTGATGCAGCACTCTGAACATTATAATAAGTAATTTAAAAGCTTTAGGAGATAGGTACTCCAACATAATACTAAGTCTTTAATAAAAGAAACCCACGACATCATGCTCTGTTTATTAAAACAAATATTAATAATTTATATTTATTTTTCTTTATATAACGAATTTCCAATATTGTAATAGTTGAGTGAGAATAATATTAAGGTAGAATTCTGCAGAATTATTTATTCTACAGTTATTATATTACAGTTATTATAGATAGGAATTCTTCCCCCACACACGGACCAATAGTATATGTGGGGGAATATTTATTTCCTGAAAATATTTGTTATTGAATTGAGATGTAAATTTTTTATTGATGTATTTTTTGATGGAAATAAAATTTAATTGAATTGAATATATTGAAGACACGCCCAAGTATTCCAAGCATGATCATGAGAACCGTTCAACAACAACAACAATTAGAGAAGATAAACTTGGTTTATCGAAAAAAATTTGGATGTATGGAGAAGAATTGAAGAATGTTCAATTTAGAACCAGTAAATTTGAAAGTAGATTTGTTCATGATGATTGTGGAAAAATGTATGATAAAATCGAGAAATGAGAACATACAATAGAAAATTGTATATTCTTCTACCCTTCATTATCATTTATTCTATATTATACATTTCGGTTTGTTAGGCTACTAATAGGCATATCTCTATATTTCTTTATAAGGCATTTCTCTATTTGTTTTTATTAAATGGTTCTCATTCTATACTTGAAAGTATCAGTGAAAGTAAGGATCATTGTTACCTACATTCTAGGTTTAAACCAACAGCTGATCAATCACAGTTTACACTGAGAAGGTGCACTAAACATCAGCACTACATAATTCAAGGCGATTTTCAAGCATGTGCCAAAAACAAAACAATTATTCACACGTCGTCACTGAAAACTCGAAAAGAATGTAATTTGTAATACTCGCTGAAAAATGGGAACTCTCAGAGCTAGTACATTCTTCCGCTCTGGAAAACTGCAGATTACTAAACTACACAATTTGTGCAGGAAATTAATTATGCTAGCCCAAGGGAATAGACAGTGAGTGACATACAACCCTGGACTCAGCTGCTGTAGTTTAAATTGTAGAGCAATTTAAATTCCAACCTGAGCGTCAGCCAACGGATCAACACCGTTTGTTGATGAGAGAGAGAGAGTGAGTGAGTGAGTGTGTGTGTGTGTGTGTGTGTGTGTGTGTGTGTGTGTGTGTGTGTGTGTGTGTGTTGTGTGTGTGTGTGTGTGTGTGTGTGTGTGTATGGGTGTGTGTGTGTGTGTGAGAGAGAGAGAGAGAGGACTGAGTAGAAGGAAAAGGGATGAATAGGAAGGGGAAGAGTGCGATGAAGTCAGTAAGTGAGAGAGGGGAGTAAGTGAGATAGAGAGGGTAAGAGAGAGAGGTGAGTAAGTGAGATAGAGTGAGCAAGTGAGAGAGGGTGAGTAAGTGAGATAGAGAGAGAACAGGTTGGTATGAGAGAGATTCAGTGAGAAAGAGAATGGCAGAAAAGGTATAAATGAGGGAGAGAGAGTGAGAGAGATAGGAGTAAATGAGTTTCGTATCAAGTCCGGATATTCTTGATGGTTGAATCTAAAACGATTCCATCCAAAGTTCTAAACAATTATTATACCTTCTGCTGCTTCTGACTAATGCAGATCTCATGGGTTGGTGTTATACATACTTTGAAGTGTGATAAATATTCTTCTCATGTACAATTTTCATTTTTTTCTCATGATATTCATGAAGGTGGATGGGAAATAATGTAGTCATTTCTCAGGAGAAGAGGTCATCCGAAATTATTTTGTTTCATTATGGAAATATTATTCTATATTTCATATTCTCCTCTTCTCAATTCTTAACAGTATGAAGGAAAAAGTTTCCTTCAGAGTTGAGCCAGTAATCGAGAATAATCCTGGGAATGGCAAATATTATTTGAAACCAGTAAATTTGAAAATAGATTTGTTCATTATAATTGTAAAATACTGTATGATAAAATCGAAAATGGGAACATATTCAATGGGAAAAAAATGTATATTCATCTACTATTCTCTTTCATCCATTTTTATTTTTTCTATATTATCCATATTCTATATTCGTTTTGTTAGGCTACTGAGGTATTTCATTTTTATTTTTTCTATTAATATTATCCATATTCTATTTCGTTTTGTTAGGCTACTGAGGTATTTCATCATTTTATTTTTTCTATATATCCATATTCTATATACGTTTTGTTAGGCTACTGAGGTATTTCATTCATTTTTATTTTTTCTATATTATCATATTCTATATTCGTTTTGTTAGGCTACTGAGGTATTTCATTCATTTTTATTTTTTCTATATTATCCATATTCTATATTCGTTTTGTTAGGCTACTGAGGTATTTCATTCATTTTTATTTTTTCTATATTATCCATATTCTATATTCGTTTTGTTAGGCTACTGAGGTATTTCTCTATTTGAGGTATTTCATTCATTTTTATTTTTTCTATATTATCTATATTCTATATTCGTTTTGTTAGGCTACTGAGGCATTTCTCTATTTGTTGTTATTTAATGGTTCTCAGTATAATGGTATATAGTATACAGTAACTCAGTTTTGATTTGATAGCTTGATTATGATTCAGTGTAACAAAATTATTATTCGAAATATTATGATAGAAAAGATCACTTTCTCATTATTTCCTTGTTTTCTGAGGATGATGCCCATATCAGCTTGTGCATGAGTGACGAAACTGATGATGTTGAGAGATGATTGAAGCTATGTGGTGGATTCCAAATCGCTAGGAAATTGAAATATTACATTATCTCCATTCAAATAGGTGATTTCCACTCGTCAGGTAAATGAAGAATTTGAAGAGGCATGAAGGTTTTCAATGAATCTAGTTATTTTTTGAACGTCCTCCTATATTTTTCAACAATGTTCTCATTGATTAAAATACGTTATCAATTTCTAAACATTGGAATATAGTTGATGATGATTGAATATTTGTGGGGTGTATTTTTTACATGAGATAGTACCGAGAGTGAATCTCTAAACCTATCAAGGAGACATAGAATCTCAATTCTTACACATATTATTCTCGTTCTCTCCACAATTTTCTATTTATAATAACAAAATATAATGTCAAAATTATGAAACGTAGAAATTCAGTTCCTCCCACCAATAATTTGATTAGAGTTTGAACAGTTCTCTTCCCATCATAATCTGTCAACATCCTCTCAAACTTCTGATTATATTAAAATTCAAATTCATTTATTTGCCATAAAAAAATACAGATTGATAAAATAAATATTCTAACTTACAAAATGGCACTAACGGCAAAGAAAGCTTGTGCGCCGGCAGTGAGTTCGAACAACTAGGTACAGCAAACATGTCAATAGAAAGAAAAATAGCTTATTCAAACCACTGGAATAACTAAAATTATGGAAACCAGGTCACATCTCAATACTTACAAATGATAAGACAAAGTAACAAAATCACAAGCAAATGACAAACTTGAAAAGACCAATTCAAGGAAGCCATGACAAATTTTTTTTAAATTTATAACACAAGAATGAAACACTACATAATGGATATAGATAATTTAAAATGAACATTTATCCTAATCCAATCCATATAATATTATTCTTTTTTTTTTTTGTATAAAATACTATAATCATAATACAATTATGACATTGGAGGAAAAACTAGGCTGAGCCTGTACTATTTCTCTCCAAAAATTTTGATAAAATGTTAATGTTGTCCAAAAGATAAGGTTATGTAATCACACACTGCTTCGTCACTTCGGTCCAAGAATGATGATTTAAATTTTTGAATTTTGAAGGTTGATTTTATACTCTAAATAAATAAATTACAGAATGTAGTATCACAATAAATCAAAAACTTTATAAATATTGCACTTATTTAAAAAATTTGAATTCAAAATCAAAAACCTACTCACTATTAGCAGATAATGTCGAGATTATGAAACATGAACATTTACTTCCCCTCATCAATTAGAGCTTAAACAGTAGACAAAGGTTGACCAAAGTTTTCGGCCAACTCATCAGTTTGGTCAATCAGCAGACGCAGACAATGAAATAGTTGCATCGATTGTTGCGCCCAGACAGACCAGACTAGAGGAACGGTTCCTTCTCCTTCGAGTGAATTAACAATTCTAAACCTAACCGATAGACTCCGGGCAACTAATCAAACTCAATTCGACTTTCATTCTCATTCAGATCAGGAGCGCCAGCGTTGCAGAGTCTGCGCAACTTTCATTACAGGTTTGATTTATCTGCCGATGGGACGGAGGAATTCTCCGCTGCTTAGTGTGACCGACAAAAAGTTCTGGCCGAAATTCCCAGAGGGAAGCGTATACGGGACGACCCTTAACTGGAGACACTTTGATCAAGCGACTGAAACCCCCATGTGCGTCCCTAGAACGCTATCTGATTGACTGCCTCCGTGCAAACCTTGGTTAGGATTAGACGCGTTTAGACGATACAGCACGTTTCAACCTACACTTTATTAGCTAGTTTAATATGAATGAGTTATAATACAGTATGAGTGAGTTATTCAATGAAGTTCATTAATTAATTTTTGAAAGAGAAATAGTACAAGCATTTTGTGTAGTTGAAAAGTTGATATTGTGGTAATTATTCATATTGAATGAAAAAGACTGAGAAATTGTCAAAAAAACCACAGATTTATTGATAATTAAGTTGCTTACAGATATACGCGCCGCGAACAGCTGATGCCAAGCTTTTTATATCTGTATCTTACCGTTTCTGAAATACAGATATAATCAGCTGATTAGAAGTTAAAAGATCATGTTCGCGGCGCGTAAATCTGTACGCACGTTTAGAAAGACCGGTTCGGTTATTACACCATTGTCAATCTCTGATTAACTAAAATAAATACAAGAGCAGCAGAATTTATACTAGTAGGCGAGTACTGCTATTGGTCAAGGGCATGAACGCCTGCCATTGGCCCAGCTAGACAGTCTCCTCCAACTCAACGGTGTCACAAAATGGCGGCTTAAGCTTGCCTTTTCTTGTCTTTTTCATTCGATAGGCAAGGAGTATCCTTGGTTTTTTTTCTCACGATGAGAGTGATTTCTTGTGAAAATTATGAATAAATAAAATAATTAATGAGGTATATATTATTTACTCTTCTATATTATTAGAATCTCACTTCACGAACATATTTTTTCAGTAATCGTTCACAACAAATAAAAGTAGAGATTCCATTCTACAATTCAAGGTCAAGTAATTTTTTTATAATAACGGGCTAGCGAGATACATAGCTTTGGATATAGAAATAGAATATTGGCAGTCACTTGATTGAATGAGCTACTAGATAAGGAATACTAGATACTGCCCAGTTCTTGATAGTAAAAGTATTTTACCTTCTGGGGATTTGAATATGTTAACCTTCCGGTAGACGCGCCCTACTCAATCACACGAGCAGTCGCGTGTTGTACTTTTTACAACATCCAATTTTCCAAGTGTTATGTACTCTGTTACTGTCAAAACATATAATTAATAGTATAATCACTTTTTCCGACTTCTTGGATTATTTTACGCCTATGAACATTTGGATGATTATCATTTCATAGCCCAATAGGTCCACCAAGCAAAGCCATCAATTCTGTGTTATTGGTTCGTTTACAGTACCCGTAAACAGTCTTTTCCCATCTTATGCACAGTGCGACTTGTGCACTGTCGCGACTAAATGGCACTTAAAGACTGCACCATTGCTCAGTTGATACTGCAACTCAGTGGAGTGATGGGGAGAAAGTTTTGGAATGCATAGGTGACTCATTCACTGACACCACCCCATTCAATAGATTTGTGCAGCAGAAAAACTGACACTGTTGTACTTTTTACAACAGCGCGACTGCAGGAAGGTTAAGAAAATTAAATATTTACAGCAGAGAGAAGCGTTCAAGCACTTGAACATGACAAATTTGTGCAGAGAGAGAGAGAGAGTGAGAAAGGTTGGGAATGAGACAGATTGAGAGCATGTCAATTACAACATGCGAAATAGGGAATGTGGTGTGTGATGAATACATAACTTGATCAAGATAAATTTGTTGAGAGAGACTATGATTGACAACTAGAGGAAGAGAGAGAGAAAGATCTATAACCTGATCATGATACACTAGTTGAGAGAGAATATGATTGAAAACTAGTAGAGGGAACGGAGAGAGAGAAAGATCTATAACTTGGTAAAGATAAATTTGTTGAGAGAATTGAAAACTAGCGAGAGAGATTAGATTAGATGAGATTAGATTTCTTTATTTATGTATGTTACAATATGATTGGGAGATCTAGAGAGGAAGAGAGATTGAAAGAGAGAGAGAGAGTGAGAAAAATCCATAACCTCAACAAGAGAGGGACTATGATTGAAAACTAGAGAGAGATTGATTGATTAATTGAGTACTTTATGTAAATTACAATATTTACTGGCTTATAAACTTATACAATAGCTTACAATACAGCAAAGTTTTAGATGAATTTACATAAAACTAAGAAAATAATTATTGAACTGTACAATGATATGAAAAAAGCAATTGGAATAACTATACAAGATAATATTGTAATGTATCTACATAAATTGGCGGAGCTTTGGACATATCAATGTCCATTCTTTGGATGAATATTAAAAATATCCTTCCCAGTAACCCTCTACCAAATAGATTGATTGATTGATTGATTGAGTACTTTATTATGTAGATTACAATATATACTGGCTTATACACTTATATACAATAGCTTACAATACAGCATAATTATAGAGAATTTACATAATATAGACTAAAAAAATAATTATTGAACTGTATATGATATGAAAAAAGCAATATGTAATATAATAACTGTAGATAATTATATTGTTATGCATCTACATAAATTGACGGAGATTTAGACATATCAATCTCCATTCTTCGGAAAGAATATTAAAAATATTCTCCCCACTAACTCTCTACCAAAAGAAACTTGTTGATGTGATGAAATCAAGTAGGCAGCGAATAATGGACGTAATATTTGTTTTGTCTTTACACTCTTCTCTTCAAAAGAGTGACTGAGAGCCCATGTCTACGACAAGCGAAATGGTGAATGTGATGTGTGATGAATACATAACTCTATCAAGATAAATTTGTTGGGAGAGACTATGATTGACAACTAGAGGAAGAGAGAGAGAAAGATCCATAGCCTGACCATGAAAAATGTGTTGAGAGAGACTATGATTGAAAACTAGTGAGAAGGAGTGGGAGAAAGGTCCACAACTTGATCAAGATAAATTTGTTGAGAGAATTGGAAACTAGCGAGGGAGAGAGAGTGAGAAAGATCCATAACCTGATCAAGAGAGAGACTATGATTGAAAACTACAGAGAGAGAGAATCCATAACTATAAAATGATAAATTGGGAATGTGAGCTAGACTGATAGCGTGGCAATAGCGTGAGAATGTAGGTTGAATTCAGGCGATACCAGTTGCCGCGGTATTATTCCGCGCATACATAACGCTGAAATAGCATCAGCCTGATGCCGATGCCTTTCAGCTGTCCATTTCATTACTGAACTGAATCGAGGACGCAATAATTGATTACAAGCTCGATTCGAATTGCATTTTGTCAATGAATTCGCAGTTCAATTATATCATCTTGCATCTCTCATGCATGTGAAGATTGATTTGGAGGCCTCGTCGCTATTATTCGCACGGTTCAAACCGTTTATGGCATAAATGCTGAATGGTGTTATTACTGCGATTAAATGGCATGTGATTTTGAGGCCTATGCTTTGAACAGTTATGCTAAACTGGATAGTGGGTGGCTATGTGGCTTCCCACATATGTTTTATTCACACAGTGTCATAGATTCAGAAGTTATTGTTATCACAGAAGTTATTGTATAGAAGTGTTGGAGATTTAAGTGATTAAGGCCCAGTTGCACAAAACCCTGTTAACTTTTAATCAATGTCACAAGAACCAATCAGAAAATAGTCCAACCAAAAATTTTGGCTTCAAAATTCATAAAATAACTTAATTAATTCAATGTGCAGTGATAATTAAGTGTAATATTTAACTATAATTTGGTGTTTTAATTTTTCTAAATTTAAAATTTGCATCCCATATTTATTTTTGGACGAAGTTGAGCTTGAACTTTTTACAGAAGAAACATAACCTATTTTTGGAAATGTAATCAAATTGGGAATGTAATAGTTTGGGCCAAGCCAGTTGTTCGTTCTCAATCATATTTATATGATTTGTTATTGTTTCCACGAATAAATATATAAATAAATAAAAGACTTTTCGGGAGAGAGGGTTTCTCTGATTTGTTCTTGTGGCATGATAATACCATTATAATAGGTGGCAATCTGATAAACATTATTATAATGAAACAAGAATCAATCGAATAAGACTTTTTTGAAAGAGGGCTCCTCTGATTGGTTCTTGTGGCATTTAATAATACTTGAAATTTAATAGGATTTTGTGCAATCTAGCTACAGTTTTAAATTGTTCCAAGTTGCCGCAACTGTGGTGTTGATGAAAGAAGTAGAAATGATTGAGGTCGCTTGACATAATTGTTCAATGAGGGGAACGGTGTATCAATGTATGTACTTGAAGATGTGTATTTTATTTTGATTGATGAGTTCTATTGAAATAAAAGATAATATATTGATCAATGAGCACTATTATAGAACCAAAAAAACAGAAAAATATATAAAATGAAACTTTGAGAATCTTGAAAGGAAAATTCATGATTCTGAGATCGTTCACTGTTCCACCATAGTGCTATACCAATTTCCACCATCAATAAATGTAATTTAATAATTTTTTCTTTCAATCTATAATAGGAGTACCTATTGAACATTAGCGAGGCTGGAGGTTCCTTCAAATATGGAAGTGTTATGGAAGTGTAAGTTTTCTCAAGAGAAAATATTTTTTCTGATCATTACTTTTTGAGATATGAGCACCTAAAGATTAAGTTTTTGGGACAGAACATTTCAAATTCGGTGAGAGACAAATCCATGAGATTAAGAGGATAGATTCTTCATGGTATTGTTGATCTAGTAAAACAAAAATGTTCTAAAAATATCAACTTTGAAGATAGTTATTCAATTTACTAAAAATACCTTTTAGTTGAGTTATTTTTGGTAAGTTGAATAATGGCATGTTGATTTAGTAAAACAAATATTTTCTGAAAATATCAATTTTTGAAAAAGTAATTCAACTTACCAAAAATAACTCAACGTTATATTATTTTAGTTTATTTAAAAATAACTAAAAGTTTTTTTTAGTAAATTGAATAACTTTTTCAAAAGTTGATCTTTTCAGAAAATTTTTGTTTAACTAGATCAACAATACCATGAAGAATCTATCCTCTTAATCTCATGGATTTATCTCTCACCGAATTTGAAATGTTCTGTCCCAAAAATTCAAAATTCAGGCGCTCATATCTCAAAAAAGTAATGATCGGAAAAAATGTTTTCCTGAGAAAACTTTTTCATTTTGATAGCTTGATGATATACAAATCGAAAATCTTTGAACACGAGTAGAAAGTTTATTTTTAGCCTTTGCACAGCCTTAACACAGTGATTGGAATATGCGAATATGTTCACATAAAGCATAAGGATATGGGAGTTGTGAAGCATAGTTATGATGAATTGGAACTTACTAGAAATACATATCATACTGAACCATGTATTATCCACTCCCTCACGGTGACTGTGTTCATTCTGCAAGATTGATAACTCGCTTACCTGTGGGAGAGAAGAAGATTATAGTTAGTGTCAAGAATAAAGAAAATTTAATAGTACGAGTATGAAATATTCAAACATTTTATGTTCCAATAATTGAGAATCTACGCCCGCCCTATAAACTGTCAAATCTGAAGATAATAATGATCTCCAGCTAAACAAGGAGTGGAACTATCAACACTGTAATAATAGACTTGACATTCAAGAAATATCTCATCCAAGCTTCTTCTATCCTAATTACATTCTTGAAAAAGTAAATTATGACCTTACAATGAACCTTATCGGATAGATTACTTAAATATTATCTAAATAATATAGTCAAGATTTCAAACGGTGAATAAAGCGATAAAACCTAAGAAAACTGAGGTGGAGAGCATCTCAGAAACAAGGATAAGACAATAAATTGAGTGAGGAAAAGGGAGAAAAAATGAAGGAAGAAGAAATGGATGGGGAAATTGCGATGCCGGAGAAATTTAGAGGTTAGGTTGAAGCAGTGAAAGTAGCACCCACTTCGAAAATGTTTTATTACCAAAACCCTCCTTATAACAGCGTTCAGCGTTGCTCGGATAGATGCTTCTCTATCAAGTGCCCTTTGAACCAAGTAACCGTTTTCTTACATCTTTATCCTAGGTCACGTTCCAACAACATCAAGTGTAATGCAATTTTCTGTGAACGTAGTTCATGCGGCATACACTGGCACAAGAAGCTCGAAAATACTACCTCAAACGGGTTTTATCGTGTATACTTTTCTCCCAGTATACTGTATTTTTATAGTCATGTGAAGACTAAAGCCTACACTGGACAGTACAGCATTCACTGAATTTTTATAGGCCTTAATCGATTTTTTTGCTGAGGGTGAAGTCCACATGAGCTACAGGCTTGTGCGTGGGTAGCCTAATGAGGCGAATGATAAAGAGAGATGTTTACAGTTTTAGATGGGTTCCGAACCACCGGGAATCTTATTTCAATTTAAAGTTATTCACACTGAGTCTTTATAGAGTGATCCGTGGTCTAGTGGATAGAGTGCCTGCGTAGCAGCGTTGAGATCCCGGGTTCAAACCCTCTCAATACCAAAAGTTTTTTAACCAGATCACTCCCGTGTTATAGGATGGGCACGTTAAACTGTCGGTCCCGGCTGAAGTATGACAGTCGTAAGGCCCATTAACGGCTTAAATTATATATTCAGACGGTGGGACCTTCCCGCAAGGGACTCCCCACCAACAAAAGCCATACGAATTTACTTTTTTTTGCAGTGTTCATGTTTCAGTATCTCCAAATTCTAATAATGCAAGATTCTGTGGCTATAGTGTTAGAATTATCTGAGAATTGAGAATTTTCTTCAGTTCATAAATTAAAGCAATTCACTCATTACTACTTAAACAATCATTATTTCATTTCCTTTGTGAATAAATTCTCACAATAGAATATTTATATATTTATTTATACATTGATACATAAAATATCATTTTCAACTATGATTGATTGGTGAATAGTGTACTAAGATTAGAGGGAGTGCATTTATGGTATTATAAATGAGAAAACCTGGATATCCCCACGTTCATTGAATGAATGACTCTCGATGAATCCCTCAAACAATCCACCTCAACTATACAAATCCTCTACTAATCCTCGATTAAATGGACGGAGTTCAGTATTCAAAAATTATAAAGATATTTTGAAATAATGAATTCTGAAAACCTATAGATGAATATAGTTAATGGTTCTACTCATATTATTCTAGTAAGAACAAATTGAGTTCTGAAGAAACAGCAAGACAAGTCAATCATAAATTCTACCCTAGACACACCCATTTGATTTATGACCATCCAAGTTTTGGAAAATTTCCTTGCAGCTCCATAAACTATTGGAACTTCGAAATAGTTCATTCTCTACAATGATTGCATACTCATTCCTATATTGCCTCACTATAAAATGTTTAAATGAGTCTCTTTTTCTTCCCACAGAAATCTTTTACAATTTTTTCACATTTTCAAGTCGCTCATGGTCCAAATTCATTAGGAATTATTATTTCTCAAAAGGGGTTTGTAAAAGGAATTCCAAGTTCACATTTTTTGTAGGAATTGAATCCATTGTAGATTTCACAGTCTCATTATCATTGTGCGTCCCATTATAATTATAATTATATACGCTCCAAGAATATTCATAGTTGAGTTCCTGAGTCAATTCTTTTGTCAATTATTGAATACTCATAATCCACATCCCATGAAATCTCAAATAGCTAGCATTAATTTAATAGATTCTTGGTCGTTATGATTTATTATTTCTTGACAACACTTTGTCAGCGAGATTCCTAATTAAAATTTATTGTAAGATTTGAATACATAGTTCGATTTCACAGTCAATTTTCCAAAGACTTTTCTTTTGCTGGTGATGCCTGAACAATACTTAGAATTTTAGTTCTCGGTAGTTGAACACTTTGTCAGCGAGATTCCTAATTAAAATTTATTGTAAAATTTGAATACATAGTTCGATTTCACAGTCAATTTCAAAAGACTTTTCTTTTGCTGGTGATGCCTGAACAATTCTTAGAATTTTAGTTCTCGGTAGTTGATTTTATTTTATTCTCTTGTAACAAGTGTTGATTTATTAACATTGATTAATTGCATTGTTTAATTCTGGCAATAAAGAATTGACTTATTTGTACGTCTATATTAAATTATAATTATACACATTTCATGAATCCATAGTGGAATTTCAAGCCATTTCTCTGTACGTCTCATTATTTAATTCTCTCAATCCACATTCAATGAAATCTCAGATAACTCCCTTATAGATATTATAGTGAATTCCATAGTGGAATCTAAAGTCATTTCTCTGTACGTCTCATTATTTAATTCTCTCAATCCGCATTCAATGAATTCTCAGATAACTCCCATATAGATTCCTAGTCAAATCCTGTAGCCAAATATCATAGTCAAATCCTACAAGAGCTTTTGAACAGGTATCTCCCATATTCCACTCAAACTTCAATCACTTTATAATGCAAAGAACTCTCAACGACACAAATGTATTTTATTGTAGCCATAAAACTCGATACTTCACTGGGTAAAAAGTCTTCAAGTTCCATATTCCATTCCATTCTAACAATATTAAAACTATATTAATATTCCATTCTAACTATACTGGTTAAAGTTCCATATTCCATTCCATTCTATCTATCTTCCATTACATGTGTAGATGGATGAAGTCTGAAAGTTCCATATTCCATTCTATCTATCTTTCACTCAATCTATAGATAGATGGGAAGTTCCATATATAATCACCTACATACTTCCCTCAGTTCTTGAATGTGGCATAAAACACGGAGTGCCCCTTATGGAATATAAATCATCCGTTTATTGGAAAACGACCGGAGACAAGTAAGGAATGATTTTATCGTATCACGCACGTTCAGTCGCTTATCGCATATATGTCAGGGTGCATCGTTTTAGCATTACTGGAGCGGTAGAACATGTCCCACGAAGTTTTCAGACTGTCCCACGAAGTTTTCAGACTGTCCCAGTTCAAACTTCTAGTAACAAGCTTTGGAGGAGTCTCATGGGTTGGTCATGATCGGTAAATCAAGAGCTGCACCCTGAAAGTTCAAAATTTCTAATTGAGTTTCATGATTTGATACATGAAACTCAAAACTGATTACATGATTTCTGTTAAATTTGATGTACTAGCCGTCAGGCTCGCTTCGCTGCCATATCCGTCTAGCCAGGGGCTCCGCCCCCTGGACCCCTGACTGGGTCGTCCAAGAATGAGATTAGCAGGCTCGCTTCGCTCGCCTGCATTTTTCATGTTAGGACAATCCAGTCGGGGGTCCAGACTGAAAGTCTGGCTAAACGGATATGGCGAGCGAAGCGAGCCTGACGGTTAGTAATATAATATTCCCAGGATTGAAGTAGCAGTGCCCAATCAATTTTTCCGCGATAAATGCTTTTAAATCTTCACTTGGTGCCAACCTAACAAAGTCAACTCAACTTAATGCCAACCTGATAAAATTATTAATTTAGTTGCCAGTTAACAACTGTTTCGAAGAGGTACTATCTAGATTATAGTTCTATATTAACATATGGTATGGACATTTTTCAATTATAATAAGAGAATAAGAAGAATATACATACTAAAAGACGAACTTTAAACCTTAAAAACCACTCTTAGAGTTGAAATATTGCCAAAAGATTTCTTAGTGCGCCTTCAAAGGGCCAACTGAACATACCTACCAATTTGAACGTTTTTGGTCCGGTAGATTTTTAGTTCTGCGAGTGAGTGAGTCAGTCAGTCAGTCAGTCAGTCAGTGAGTGAGTGCCATTTCGCTTATATATATATAGATAAAGATTCACAGACAAGAATCTGTGAGGCTTGTCTGATACAAGCAGGCTTGTATCGATAGAAATAGATTTATTAGATAAGTTGATCAATTATTTATATCAATTTTTTCATCAAATCGAATCAGACTTGTGATAGAGCTCAATCCGACGAGTTGATAAATTCATATTCATATTTATTTATTGGTCCAATATTATGCACAATTCATGGAAAAGTTGTTAACTCTTGATATGCTATTAATATTTAAATATTAAATAATACTAAGTATTATATTTAAATATAGTTTGGTGTTTTAATTTCTCTAAATTCAAAATGTTTAGCTTATATTTATATATTTTTGGACGAAAATTTAACTTGAACGTTTTACAGTAGAAACATAACCTATTTTTTGGACATTTTATTAATTTATAACAATTTGGAATGGAATAGATTTGGGCCAAGCCTGTTGTTCCTTCCCAATCATATTTATATGATTGTGATTCTATCCATGAATTAATAAAAAATTAATCTAAAATAAATAAATAATAGGGCTGTAAATTCAATTATATTCTGAAAAATACTTGGAGAGGACAACTACTAATATAACAGAACAACTAATATAAGAGGAGAACGTCGCATAGAATTCCATAGCTACTAGAGAATTGAAAGCATAAAGTTCTTTATTAAGTAGCCTATATGTTTGTGAATGTACGGCCGTTCTCATACTTACCAATGCGAGATGGCATAGCACGGCACACGACAGGAAGCTCTCTGATTGGGTGATTGGGTTGACGTATCACGAATCATAGCCAATCGGAGAAGTTCCTGTCCTGCCGTACTGTGTAGTCCAGGAATCGGCAAGTGTCAAAACGGTCAATGCCTATTGAAATTCGGTTAAAATCCACAGTTGTCAATTATTAATCAGCTGTGCTGAATAGTGAGTTGTGTTTTTTCTGGCTCTAAATTTTTTAAAATTACTCAAAAATTTTCCAATTAATGGTGATTTGAGTGTGATATATTTTTATTGTTTTCAACCGTCAAAATTTAAAATCTTAGTTTTCGTTGTTTTTGAGTGGAAATGGACTAAATTTCAGTAAAGTGGAACCATTAACCCTATTTTGGACTTTTAAAGTGTTATCAAAATTTGGGAAAGAAATAGTACAAGGAGTATCCTTAGTTTTTCTCTCCCAATCAGTGCTTCTCTGTGAAAAATGAAAATAAATAAATTATAATTCGATAAAACTCCTAGATCTGAATCGTTGTTTCTAACACAATTTTGCGTTCTAAATATTGATTGAGAACAATTCATTATGATACAAACATCAACAAATAATTCTCCTCTTATGGTTTCTTTCAGAGTACAGCACCTATCCGAAATATCACTCAGAAAAAGAAGAAAACTCTTTCCTGATTGTGATACAAAACATTCACAAATTCTCCTCTCATAATTATTTTCGTAAAAATACCTATAACCCATCACTACCTCCACTTTTTGTTATCAATTAGGATCTTAATCTTTCTAAATTCAAAATTAGTTGTTCCAAGTGTTTGTGTTTTGTTTCAATGTGGAAATTAGTGAAGAATTGGAAAGTCGCACATAACCTTCATTTGAACAATTTATTCTATGAAATTGGGATGAAAAAAAGTTCTGGACTGTAGTCTGTTTCTTTGTCCTTAAGTTGATTGTAAATGATAAATAAATAAATATTTTTTTTGTGTAGTTGAGAAGTTGATATTGTGGTAATTATATATATTAAATGAAAAAGACTAAGAAATTGTCAAAAAACCACTGATTTATTGATAATTAGAAAGACCGGTTTCGGTTATTACACCATTGTCAATCTCTAATAAACTATAAACTCTTAGTTTATAACTACTCTGACAATTTCTTAGTCTTTTTCATTCAAAATAAATAAATATTGTCAAATTCTACAGTTTTATTTAGTAAAATGTGACCTGTATGGTGACGAAACCATGGTCCTGCACCAAATGAAACTGTGCAGAATTTGACAATATATTTTATATAGTGTATTTTTATTTCATTATGGAATGATTCTACAACATCGACAGTGACTGAATCCAATTTTCAATTAAAGAATCCTTCAATATGTTAGCAGAAATGTGTCAATAAATATCTTATCTATAGTGCAGATACATTGTGTGATACAAATATTCAAAAATTCTGGAATCAATCAATATAATCTGCTCTGTACGAACCAAGTTACAAGAAACGATAAGCCGTTTTGTTCGAGATTTGGGTTTGAAGGCTGTTGTTAAAACTGATCTCATAAAAAAGTAACACACTGCATCATAACACGACGATGCATAATCTGTCTAAGTATGTGTGATACAAATATTCAAAAATTCAAGAATCAATCAATATAATCTGAGCTGTACGAACCAATTTACAAGAATGATGAAGCAGTTTGTTCGAGATTTGGGTTTGAAGGCTGTTGTTAAAACTGATCTCATAAAAAAGTAGCACACTGCATCATAACACGACGATGCATAATCTCACCAACTTCACACAATGGATTGACGTGGATCGTGCAAAGGATTTCAATTTTATTATCATGGTTGTGTTTTTGGCAGACAAACACGACTTGACGCTTCTCTGGTACACAGATAGGATGGGAGACGGTGTGTGGTGGGGGAAGGGTAAGTCTGTATACTGATTTGCATAGAGTGAATGCAGTTTGCATATGCTTGGGGGCTATTTGTACTATCGATTTGGCGTTCTCCACAACTGATATTACCATGCTTTATCTGGCACCAGCGTGTTTTAAGCCTCGGGGTACTGCGAAGAAGATAAAGGAGGGGAAGGAGGAGTGAGAGGAAAAGAGGAGGTAGCGGTGGAAGGAGGAGGATGTGGATGAGGAGTATGATGGGGAGAAGAGGAAGTAGAAGGGGGAGGAGGAGGAGAAGGAGGAAGAGAAGCAGAAGGAAAAAGATGAGTGAAAGTAGAGAGATGAAGATGAGGAGAAGGAGAAGGAGTAGGAGGAGGAAGAGGAAGAGAAAAAGAAGAAGCAGGGAGGTGGTAGGAAAGAGGAGGACAAAAAGATCGGAGGTAGTTGTGGAGTAGCAGATGTACAAGGAGTAGAAGGATGAAGAGTAGGAGAAAAAAAGAGGAAGAAGAAGATGAAGAAAGAGGAGGAGAAGGAGGAGGAGGATGAGGGAAGGAGGAAGAGGTGGAGGAGGAGGAGGAGGAGGAGGAGGATTGATTGATTGATTGAGTACTTTATATATGTAGATTACAATATATATGGCTTATACACTTATTTACAATAGCTTACAATAAAGCAAAATTTAGATGAATTTACATAATATAGACTAAGAAAATAATTATTGAACTGTATATGATATGAAAAGCAATGTAATATAATAACTATAGATAATAATCTATTGTTATGCATCTACATAAATTGGCGGAGCTTTGGACATATCAATGTCCATTCTTCGGAAAGAATATTAAAAATATCCTCCCCACTAACTCTCTACCAAAAGTTAGAGGAGGAGGAGGAGGAGGTAGAGGAGGAAAGAAAGGAGGTGGTGGGGGGGAAGAGGAGGAGGATGTGAATGAGGGGAAGTAAGAGGAAGGAGAGGAGGGACATAAGGAAGAGAAGGAGGAGAGGGAGGAAAAGATCAGGACTAGGAGATCGAGAAAGAAAGAATTGAAAATGGGAAGGAGAAGGAAGAGGAAAAGAATAAGCAGGGAGATGGTAGGGGAGAGGAGAACGGAGGAGGATGGAGGAAGTGCTGGTGTAGCAGGAGTACAAAAGGTGTAAAAATGAAGAAGAAGAAGAAGGAGAAGATGAAAGAGGAGAAGGAGAAGGTAGATAAGGAGAAGGAAGAGGAGAAGGAGAAACACGAAGTAGAAAAGATAAGGATGAAGGTAACGGTGGAGTAGCAGGAGTACAAAAAATACTATAAACTATAAAGACTAGGAGAAGAAGAAGAAAAAGAAGAAGAATAGAAGAAAAAAGGAGAAGATGATGGAGAAGAAAAAGAACAAGGGGAAGAGAAGGAAGAAAAAAGGAATGAAAGAGGAGGAAGAAGAGGTATATAAAAAGCGGAGGTAGATAAGAGAGAAGAGGATGATTGGAAGAAAGAGGAAGAGAGGACAATGTGTGATAAAGAAATGTGAAATGAAAGTAGATAGAGAATCGGAATGATAGAGAAAAAAGAAGATTAACAAAGATCACATGGGGATTGTAGAAGAGTTGAAGTAAGAGAGTAAAAATTGTGAAACGAGATACAAAAAGAGACAATGATAAGAGGAAATGAGAGAATGAGGAGATGAAAGAAACGAGAGAATAAGAAGGGGAAGGAAAAGAGATGAGTGTGGGAGAGAATAACTGGAAGAAGGTAGAGGTGAGAGGGATGAGAGGAGGATACGGAAGAAGAAAGAGACGGGAAGACGCGTGTGAGGAGGTGAAGAGAGAAAGGAAAGAAGACGATGGAGAGGAGGGAAGAGAGAAAGGAAGACGATGGAGAGGAGGTGAAGAGAGAAAGGAAGACGATGGAGAGAGGTGTGAAAGAGAGAAAGGAAGACGATGGAGAGGAGGACGATTAGGGGAAATGCGAAATATCAGGAAGATAGTGAAGAGAAATATGAGGAGGAAAAAATGGAGGTTGAGGAGAAGGAAGAGGATTAGGGAAATTACAAAGATTAGAGAAGATAAGAGAATTGGGGAGATTAGAAGTAAGAGGATGACAAGGATAGATAAAAGTAGAGCGATAAAAGAGAAAAAAGGAAGGCGAAAAAGAAGCAGCAGTAGCCAAAACTGGTGGACCCAAATCAGGCTTTTATCGGGGCGCTCGCCAGTAATTTACCCGTCTGTGAAATTGCTACCCCAAATAACCCCTCCCACCATCATACATTCCCCCCATGACCCCCTTGACCCCTCATAACCCCCTAATAATCAGGATCTAGGTCTAACTCGATATCCGTTTCCGCTCTTCAACTAATTGACTGAAAACTGCTCCCAACGAGTTTCAACGGTCTGTTATCACTGTTTCCAAAACGCTGAAATCACACAAGTCTTATCATTGTTTTGGGCGAATTTCAGAATTTCAAAATTAGGTTTTGTTCTAATAAAGTGAGGATTTCGTGGAAAATTGACTAGACCTACTGCTATAGTGATGTCCACGTTATAATGGCAGTATTTGATTAACATTGATGTTGCTATCCTTGTCTATCATTCGACAAAGCAGCTGGCGCTATCCTTCTCTAGCTCCGCGATGTTTCCAGATGGTTTTTTAACAATGTAAAAGTATAATTATGTAACAAAAAAAAACTTCACTCACATGGGCTACTTTTTAAAGTAGTTCGTTTTTTTCAATAAATTAGAAATATGATCGATTAACGAAATATTAAATATTTTTTATTAATTAAATATTTTTTAAATATTAATTATTTTTAAAGTAGATCGTTTTTTCAATAAATTAGAAATATGATTGATTAACGAAATATTCAATCTTAATTAATTATAAAAATTATCTAAACATCTATATAATTCCCTATTTTCTATACAAGAACAGTGCCAAGGCAGAGAATCGGGAACGTTGTTCTCCTATCTTTCTCCACTGCCATTTCAATGTAGTCCTCACCATATCATAGTTCTCAATCATGCTCATCCAACATCAATACTCAAATACATTTTGTTGTTTTTTATCAGAGAGTAGGCTCTAATCTTCTAAAAATGTGTCATTAAGCCCCAACTCGATTTCCGAATAATCTATAATTCACACGACACATTAGTTTTAGGTTACTGTTGTTTTTTACTGTTTTGGATAGTGTAGGTTCAATCTTCTAAACTGTTTTGGATAGTGTAGGTTTCAATCTTCTAAACTGTTTTGGATAGTGTAGGTTTCAATCTTCTAAACGTTTTGGATAGTTTAGGTTTCAATCTTCTAAACTGTTTTGGATAGTGTAGGTTTCAATCTTCTAAACGTTTTGGATAGTGTAGGTTCAATCTTCTAAAATGTTTTGGATAGTGTGGTTTCAATCTTCTAAACTGTTTTGGATAGTGTAGGTTTCAATCTTCTAAACGGTTTTGGATAGTGTAGTTTCAATCTTCTAAACTGTTTTGGATAGTGTAGGTTTCAATCTTCTAAACTGTTTTGGATAGTGTAGGTTCAATCTTCTAAAATGTTTTGGATAGTGTAGGTTTCAATCTTCTAAACTGTTTTGGATAGTGTAGGTTTCAATCTTCTAAACTGTTTTGGATAGTGTAAGTTTCAATCTTCTAAACTGTTTTGGATAGTGTAGGTTTCAATCTTCTAAAATGTTTTGGATAGTGTAGGTTTCAATCTTCTAAACTGTTTTGGATAGTGTAGGTTTCAATCTTCTAAACTGTTTTGGATATGTAGGTTTCAATCTTCTAAACTGTTTTGGATAGTGTAGTTTCAATCTTCTAAACTGTTTTGGATAGTGTAGGTTTCAATCTTCAAACTGTTTTGGATAGTGTAGGTTTCAATCTTCTAAACTGTTTTGGATAGTGTAGGTTTCAATCTTCTAAACTGTTTTGGATAGTGTAGGTTTCATCTTCTAAACTGTTTTGGATATGTAGGTTTCAATCTTCTAAACTGTTTTGGATACGGAAGAAGAAAGAGACGGGAAGACGCGTGTGAGGAGGTGAAGAGAGAGAGAGAGGATCAGAATGATGAGGGGGAGGATTTGGGGGAAGGAGATGGAGAGAAATATGAGAAGGTTGAAGAAAAGGAAGAGGATTAGGAAAATTACAAAGATTAGAGAAGATAAGAGAATTGGGGAGATTAGAAGTAAGAGGATGACAAGGATAGATAAAAGTGGAGCGATAAAGGAGAAAAAAGGAAGGCGAAAAAGAAGCAGCAGTAGCCAAAACTGGTGGACCCAAATCAGGCTTTTATCGAAGCGTTCGCCAGTAATTTACCCGTCTGTGAAATTACTACCCCAAATAACCCCTCCCACCATCAGCCATTCCCCCCATGACCCCTTGACCCCTCATAGCCCCCTAATAATCAGGATCTAGGCCTAACTCGATATCCGTTTCCGCTCTTCAACTAATTGACTGAAAACTGCTCCCAACGAGTTTCAACGGTCCGTTATCACTGTTTCCAAAACGCTGAAATCACAGAAGTCTTATCATTGTTTTGGGCGAATTTCATAATTTCAAAATTAGGTTTTGTTCTAATAAAGTGAGGATTTCGTGGAAAACTGACTAGACCTACTGCTAAAGTGATGTCCACGTTATAATTGGCAGTATTTGATTAACATTGATGTAGCTATCCTTGTCGTTATCCTATTGTTGTTTTTTACTGTTTTGTGTAGTGTCGGACAGTAGGTTCCAATCTTTTAGAAATGTTCTGCTGAAAAAATGCCGATTTTCGTAATGCAATTAGTCAATTATAAAGACTGATTTTCGAACAATTCAAAATTATCTGTTTGTGCTGTTTTGGTTACAAGTCTCAAAAATGAATGATTCAGGAACACAAAAGCTCTGTAAACAATAATGGATTCGCGTTACAGGATTTTGCTTGATTTTTATGATTTTCAGCAGCTTAAGGTTGGTCTGCCAGTCATTTTACATTCAAATGTGAGAATTCGAACTTGAATATGTCACTGGAAAAGATACACCTTGAAACTTTGTACACTTAACATTGAACCGTCAGTATATTTCAAGATACGAAACTTTCCTCCTATCTCACAATAAAAATTATTCAATGCTTCTTTTCAATTCAGTACCTAACTACCGAATCACATTCTTGTCTAAACCAATATTAAATTCTCAATAATTAGGAAGATTTTAATTATTTGAAAATCATATGATCGAATGATAAACAGATCAAAAATTAAAAACTATCAAAAAATCCTACTGAAATATCACAGCAGAGAAGGCTAGAATGACGGTTAGACCTCGACGGTTTGGCATTTCTCTTAATGTTTAAATGTTTATATGTTGCGCATTTACGGCGAAAAGCGGTAATAGATTTTCATGAAATTTGACAGGTATGTCCCTTTTTAAATTGCGCGTCGACGTATATACAATTAGAAACTTTGCATTTCAAGGATAATATAGAAGAAAAAGGAGCCTCCTTCATACGTCAATATTAGTGTGAAAATCAGACTATAGAATCATTAATCATAAATCAGCTGTCGAGTGGATTATAAATTGCATGCAATGACGTATGCGATTCAAATCTCGATGTAAATTAGTGAGAAAACAGTTGTTGTGTCAAATATTAATTGCATGCAATTGATAACTTGAAGTAGCATACTATTTTCTCCCGACTTTTCTCTGCTTTCAACTCTGTAAGCTTTTGATGATAGTAGCATAACTAACTGTTTACATCAAATTATTAGCATTGTCGATACAACAACCCAAACAGCCATTAGTCGTTTATACACTTAAAACTCGCCGACACGACAGGACACTATTTACTCTGATTGACAGTATTAGAGGAGACTGTGATTTATAACTGCGCGAGGTCTACTGTTCACAGAACTACAAGTAACTACTATGTTCTGACTCACTACTTGAAAATGCAGTATTTCTATTATCTTTAAAAGATGAATTTCCTATCAATATTATCCAACTTTTGCAGATAAATAATGAAAAGGAAACTGATTTCGACAGGAAAATAAATCTCCATCAACTCAAGTACAAATCATTGAAAGCTCATACATTGGTTATTATAGACTGCAGGTAACCCAGTTCATAACCTATGCTAGAACTTATAATAACGAAGTAGCCGACTTGAATAACAACTTCCACTTTCAGGAAAATAGAATATGTTACTATAATTTATACGGCAACCTACATAGCTGAATCCCACACGCATTTCACTATACAATACAGGGCGTTTCGCATATATGGATGATTACGAAACTCCTACTAGGTTTTACTTGTAATTTGCTACGCTCATTGTTTTCCTCTCTGTCTCACTGGATTTATTGCTCTTTGAGAATTATTGTGGTGAACTTCAATGACACACATGCATGTCATGTAGTCATGCAATCAGGTAAGAAATGTTCATTGAACATTAATTGTTAAATTGGTAACAATTGTAAGGAATGTTCTACTTTTCAGTCGCTTGGTTTCAAAGTCAATTTTGTAGGGAATAATTATCCGCAACTAGCAGGTGACCTGTGCTCCGCAAGGGTCTATTTAGAAACTTGACAAACTGAAAACTTGATGTTATGGAATCTTGAAGGATTGAAAATAGGCGTAATAGACCATCTTCTGTGAATTAGGAATCTGTATGCAAAATTTCAAGTAAATCAGTTCAGTAGTTCAGACATGATGATGTGTCATTCGTGAATTTCCTTGACTACTGACTATGGGAAGTTAAAGTCAAGTAATTTACTTGACAAACTGAAAACTTGATGTTATGAAATCTCGAAGAATTGGAAATAGGCGTATAACCATCTTCGGTAAATTAAGAATCTATATACAAAATTTTAAGTAAATCAATTCAGTAGTTCAGACATGATGATGCGTCATTAGTGAATTTCCTATCCCGTACGTGTATAAACCAATTCTTTCCTTCATTATAATTATTATAGATTTGACGAGTACCTACATGCCTGTATATTTTTTTTCAAATTTCATGTGAATACTGGTAATATATATTAATTACAGAATATCTATTCTTATTTATTACATTAACATTGTGAGTAGTAGCTAATAGGCCTACAGCACGTTCTTCTTTTACTACAAAAAATGACAAGTTCATAAGTTCCCGATGAATGTAAAACAGTAGTTCCTCTGTGTTGTGGTGGATATCCATATTGTACAAAAACGACTTAATATATTTATTGAATGCTAGATTTTTTACCCTCCTTAAAAATGTAATTAAATTGAACGAACCTCAAGAGTAATAATAAAGTAATAACGTAAAATATTGTTATCACTGATTCATTTGTTTTTGAAATTTTAGTTATGATTGTTACAACATCATTAATCTCTAGTACTGAACTGAAAGCTTGAACATTGTAGAGCCGCAGAATATATAATAAGATTGAAGTCTTGAAGCTCTACGATTGGTCATTCGTTGTTGACCAATGAAGTTTGAGCTGTACTGTCATTGGCCAAGACTAGACATGCTGATGGCCAATCGTAGGGCTTCAACCATACTAGGCCTATTAACTCTGCTGATTGATGTTCAAGCTTTCAGCTTCCTAGAGATTGATAATGGTGTTTCAACCGACACTTAGATCTCAATTTCATATTTACTTGACAAACTGAAAACTTGATGTTATGAAATCTCGAAGAATTGGAAATAGGCGTATAACCATCTTCGGTAAATTAAGAATCTATATACAAAATTTTAAGTAAATCAATTCAGTAGTTCAGACATGATGATGCGTCATTAGTGAATTTCCTATCCCGTACGTGTATAAACCAATTCTTTCCTTCATTATAATTATTATAGATTTGACGAGTACCTACATGCCTGTATATTTTTTTTCAAATTTCATGTGAATACTGGTAATATATATTAATTACAGAATATCTATTCTTATTTATTACATTAACATTGTGAGTAGTAGCTAATAGGCCTACAGCACGTTCTTCTTTTACTACAAAAAATGACAAGTTCATAAGTTCCCGATGAATGTAAAACAGTAGTTCCTCTGTGTTGTGGTGGATATCCATATTGTACAAAAACGACTTAATATATTTATTGAATGCTAGATTTTTTACCCTCCTTAAAAATGTAATTAAATTGAACGAACCTCAAGAGTAATAATAAAGTAATAACGTAAAATATTGTTATCACTGATTCATTTGTTTTTGAAATTTTAGTTATGATTGTTACAACATCATTAATCTCTAGTACTGAACTGAAAGCTTGAACATTGTAGAGCCGCAGAATATATAATAAGATTGAAGTCTTGAAGCTCTACGATTGGTCATTCGTTGTTGACCAATGAAGTTTGAGCTGTACTGTCATTGGCCAAGACTAGACATGCTGATGGCCAATCGTAGGGCTTCAACCATACTAGGCCTATTAACTCTGCTGATTGATGTTCAAGCTTTCAGCTTCCTAGAGATTGATAATGGTGTTTCAACCGACACTTAGATCTCAATTTCATATTTAAGTGATAAACAAAACCTTTTTTTGGACAACTCAAGCTTTTTTGGGAAAGTTTTGGGCTTTAGGAAATGTTGTTCCTTCTCCTATAATTAATAATGAGATAAGAATGATATTGTATCATTCTATGGATGTAGGAATCGATAAATCAATAGTTTGATGAATTATTATATTTGACAATATCCAGTCGTTTCCAAGTAATAAAACAGTATTAGTATTATATTGATATGTATAAATAGTCACATTTTTTAACGTTATTTATCATCTTAAAATATTGGAAATTCATATAAACCTATGCAACGTCCTTGATTCGGAACCAAATTGATTCCTCAACTCTGTAGGAGTTCTTTAATGTTTTTTCATCATCATTTACATAAAATTTCGATAACATTATACTTAAAAAAGAACAATATCCCATACAAGAATATAAAAACACACCCGAAGTTGTTCACATCCAATCTCTTTCACAGATTAGAATAGCATGGATAATTTTTTATATTAATTCATGAGTTTGATATCAAGCCAAATAAAGAAAGATCAACATTCCAATATTTGATATTTGATGGAGGTTTATAATAATTGGTCACGGCTAGCGTTGGAGGTTCAAGATCAGGGACAAACTTGTTGTCAGATTTGGAATGTTTGTCAGACAGTGCTGTGAATACAGCATACATATACCCACTATACATAAATACATAAATACATACCACACCCACGCAAAACACTATGATTAGCCAGCCAGTAGACCTTGCATAACTCCTATAGTGTGGTCCACGTTACAATGGCAGTATTTGGTTAACATTGGTGTTGCCATCCTTGTCTGTCATTCGACAACGCAGATAGCGCTATCCTTTTCTATCTCCACGACGTTTCCAGATGGTTTTTTACAATAATGTAAAAGTATAATTATGTAACAAAAAAACACTCCACTCACATGGGCTACTTTTTAACAAATTAATAAAAACAATATAAAAATCTGGTAGTACCCTTTATTCCTTTGAAAACTTTAAAATAATAATGTTATTAAAGTTTTTAGAAAATAAAGGGTTCTACAAGATTTTTATATTGTTTTCATTAATTTATGTAACAAAATATTTAATCTCAGTAATCAAGGAAATTCATTATATACTAGTAGTTTTGTGAACAGTAGACCTCACGCAGTATTTTCATCCACAAGTACCTGATTGAAACTATAGACCTTATGGAAATACAGCAATAGACTGGCTTCTCCACACATCTGTGTAATCACTTGTCAGCTGATTTATGATGAATAATTCTAAAGTCTGATTTTTACTCTAATATTGGCGTATGAAGGAGGCTCCTTTTTCCTTTTATATTATCCTTGGAATGCAAAATTTCCAAAAACCTTGTATATACGTTAACGCGCAATTAAAAAAGGAACATACCTGTCAAATTTCATAAAAATCTATTACCGCGTTTCGCCGTGAATGCGCAACATAAAAACATTTAAACATTCAAACATTCAAACATTTAAACATTTAAACATTCAAACATTCAAACATTTAAACATTTAAACATTTAAACATTTAAACATTTAAACATTTAAACATTTAAACATTTAAACATTTAAACATTTAAACATTTAAACATTTAAACATTTAAACATTTAAACATTTAAACATTTAAACATTCTAACATTCAAACATTCAAACATTTAAACATTCAAACATTCAAACATTCAAACATTCAAACATTCAAACATTCAAACATTCAAACATTCAATCATTCAAACATTCAAACATTCAAACATTCAAACATTCAAACATTCAAACATTCAAACATTCAAACATTCAAACATTCAAACATTCAAACATTCAAACATTCAAACATTCAAACATTCAAACATTCAAACATTCAAACATTCAAACATTCAAACATTCAAACATTCAAACATTCAAACATTCAAACATTCAAACATTCAAACATTCAAACATTCAAACATTCAAACATTCAAACATTCAAACATTCAAACATTCAACATTCAAACATTCAAACATTTAAACATTCTAACATTCAAACATTCAAACATTCAAACATTCAAACATTCAAACATTCAAACATTTAAACATTAAGAGAAATGCCAAAACGTCGACTTGAATCTTAGACCTCACTTCGCTCGGTCAACAAGAATTAACAGTTGATATCACATCAGATATAATAGTATTAGCTATCCTCTATAGAAGGCAGTGGCAAGGCAAAGAATCGGCAACGCTGTTCTCCTATCTTTCTCCACTGCCATTATAACTTGGACCTTACTATACAAGGCGAAGGACACCTATACAGTCACTCGCATTCTTTGTAAACCCACACGCCTATGCTTTCGGCTAAAGATATATCTGGGTAGAATGTTGTTGGTATGCCTGTATATATAGTTCACCTTATCTGCCAAAACAAAACAACAGGTTCACAATTGATGTCAACAGACAACAATGTTTGGGTTGAGAACAAAAACAAAGATTAAGGATTAATACAGGCATTATCATACTTCATAAAAGTATCAAGTACAGTAATGAGGGATATATTATAGATGGAAATTACTGAGATATTGTAATTATTTAAATGGTAATGAATTAGATGGCAATGAATTAGAATCCTTTTGCTGGTGATGCCGGATTACCATTGAGAATCTAATTATGATTTTGGTATTATTTATGCAAAATTTTTATTTTAATTATTTTATACTTTTGATTATAAAATTATGTATTTTCTTTTATTATGTTTTGAATATGTATTTATTGTATGGCAAATAATGATTTGATTTGATGAATATTATTAAACGAAAATCCAAATTAAATGCTGTAAATCACACCAAAGACTTCTGCTACTGCAAATATTGACAACAGGGTAAACAGCTAGATTCACAGCATCTAGTTTGGATTTTCGTTCAATAATAATTATGAATATATTATATTTTGAGAATTTAAAATGATCAAGTATCGATGAAAAACATTATCATACTTTTTGGAATTATTGAGTAATGAGGAAGATATTATATTAAGGATTGGAAATTGAGAACTTGATTATATCTTGAGAATAAAGGATTAAGATGCATATTGTATCAGGAAGAGTATCTTCCAATCAGTTTTCTACAAGATTTACATTCATTGAGAATGTTGATAACAATATCTGTCGATTTTTAATGATCTCCTCCTTGGGAACAAATACTGTTATTTTGAAAAAAAATATCTAATATTGATGGACTACCTATCGATTTACTTATTATGAATGGGAAGACCAACAAATTAACAATTTATTTTATTTATTTATCATTTACAATCAATAAAAAGTAACAGACTACAGTCCAAAACTTATTTTCATCCCAATTTCATAAAATAAATTGTCCAAATAAAGGTTATGTGCGACTTTCCAATTCTTCACTAATTTCTTCCACATTGAAACAAAACACAAACACTTGAAACAATTAATTTTGAATTTAGAAAGATTAAGATCCGAATTAATAACAAAATTTCTTCTACTTAGTACTTAAAACTGTAAAATAAATACCAATAAATTAAAAAAATAAATAAATTCAATGTCTTTTGTTGAGTAAGGATTCAATTGTGAAACAGCAATGAACTTATAACAGAAATATTAAAACTATTAATAAATTATAAGGACCCTTTCTTTTGGGAATGTTTCCAGTAGATATTCAAGGAATCCACTTGGAAATAAATCCCAAAGAATTGCATTTACGGTAGAATTGTAGAATTTATTATCACCTCAGTGTGAATAAGATGAATCAGTAATAATATATTCATTCATATTATGAATATGAAGATAAGTGGAGCAGAGTATAAATCATAAAGGACCAACAGAATTCGTAATACGCTGAATAAGAAATTCAATTCAAATACAGAATATGAATTCACAGAGACGATTTCTGAGTTAATACGTTTGGAAAGATACCAATTTATTTGTAAACTTACGTTCTGGGAAACACTTGGAATTTTGTATCATCATGCTTTATGAATGGCAAGTAACGTGGAATACCTCAACCTATTATACTTAGGAGCTCATTGAATTCATATCTACTCTGAAACACTTCAAAATGAATTCACAGAATGATTATTATATGAGCTTATTAAATTGACGTCTCCTCTACAAAACTTCAAAGTAGACATGCAGAGTTAGTGAACATGAGTGGCATCATTTCAGAAGAATTATAATCAGATAAAGACAGAGAGTATAGACAAAGAGTGAAACGAATAACGTTTGCTGAATATAATCAGTGGTATCAAATGAATGCTCTTGAGCAGTGATACTACTTTGAAAACTGATTCGTGATTCAAGAAATATCAGAGAAATGCTCCTTGTACTTATAAGTATTTCCAACATAGAATTTAGTTCAAATATACCAGTATTTTCAAAGATGAATGAATTTGAATAATTTTATAAGATATGAATCAACTACTCGCAGAATGAATGAAGGAAGACTGTCTTTGAAGGTATGGAATTGGGTACCAGCGACCAGAAATGGGCGTGGAAGACCGCGAAAGAAATGGGTATCCAATGTCCACATTCAAATGGAGAGTAGAGGTCTCTTTGAAGGAGACTGGATAGACAAGGAAAGATAACGATTGGGGTGCGAGAAGCGACATAACTAAAGTTGCAAAAACTCGCTATATTTATTTATAAATATATAAATATATAAATATATAATATATATATATATATATATAATATATATATATATATATATATATATATATATATATAATATATATATAAATATATATATGAACTACTGACGTGCTCCACATGTTGGTGATTATGTTGCTGTGTTGAAGAACTTGTGTGAGAACTTGCTATGAAAATTAGTGTTGTTGGAGATGTGTTTTAGATTGTATAAATGAACTAATCGAAATCCATTGGAATATTGTCTATGTATACTGAACAAGCAAGAATATGTGAATTGATATCAAATATCATTCCTGTTTTAGTTATCATTCTATTGAAAATTTATAAATTTTGGGAGATAGGAACACAGTGAAAAATAAAATACATCTACTCACATTTTCATCCACATAAAAATCCATTGGAATATGGTCTATGTATATTGAACAAGCGAGAATATGTTAACTGATATCAAATATCATTCCAGTTTTAGACATCTATCAAAAATTGATAAATATTGGGAGAAAGAAACACAGTGAAAAATAAAATACATCTTTTTTTTAATTATTTAAGCCAATTTTTTCTATCCTAAATTACTACTTGAAAAATTGAACATTGAATTTCTCATTAGGAACTCTTACTGCTATTGTTTAATCAATATATACACTTATTGACTGCACTATAGAAGCTAGATTCACTCAATCACTGCTCTGCTCTTTCACTGGACACTACTTGAACAAGCACTACACTAGTTAAAACGTTTTCCTCCTTTTGAGCCTCCGCACCAACCCTCCATTGTCTAGCAGCTGGATCGCCTCGACGTGTCATGTTGGTGCAGTCGCCCCTCGTGCCTCTCCGCATGCCTCTGGATCTCGGTGGACACCAGGTCGACGTGCAGGTCTCTATGAAGATCGCTGTTCCACAATGTTCCTTAGCACCATAAAATACATCTAATCACAATTTCATCTAGCTACTCTATGTTCAAAACTTCAAATTCTGTCGCATACAATCGTGCATTATGAAATAAAATCGAAAAAAATCAGGATCAAATTCTAGAAGTTTTCATGTATTGCCTGTTTCCTCTTTCCAATATTGCAATGTTTTTGTTCTGATAAATGGATATGTATAATGCCAAATCAAAAATCAAATCAAATCAGCTTTTATTCAATGATATCGCTTATAACACAAATTCCATTATACAAATGATATTACAGATCATTGAATACAATTAATACTGTTCGCTCAAGAAAAATCTTGTCTGCAAACAGGAGTGAAATACATTCAGAACTCAACTAAAAATGCTTATCTATGAACTCAAATGTGAATAGAAGGTGTTGAAAAATCAAACATTACTCTGTTTCATATTCATACTTTTTCACTATTAAAATTAAACTTGAATTTTAAAAACATTGATGAAGTGAAAATGCACTTACATTGGTAGTGACGATTACCCTCACCTTCATCCTTTACCACACATAACCTTGACATTAGAGTAAATTCCTATAGTGTGATGATGACCAACAACAGGTCGAAACAATCGTCAATACCAATGAATGTAATGCATTTTCACTTCATAAGTGTTTTTGAAATTCAAGTTTAATCAAACATTGTTAGAATAATGATAGATGGTTCCACGATAATAGTCATCCCTTGGTCTACCACACTACCAATTATTATCATAATCCATTATAATTTATTCTAATGGGATATGATCCGTCCTCATTTCACAGACTCTATACCCTTCTCTATCATACCCATGAAATATAATAATGTTCCCATTTTCCTCTCATGCAATTATCACATCATTATTATTTGGAAGTTTCAAGTTTAAATGAATTACCCTATTCCACGTCCTCATTGGAAAACAAAATATTTGTTCAACAGTGGCTCTATTACAATAATTATCAAATCATTATTATTCAGTTCTATATTATAATGATTTGGATAATCAATATTTTGCAAATGATATTTCGAACCAAACCTTGATTGGGTGTTGGAGACTATTACAATAATTAACAACTCATTTTATTATTTGGTTCTATATTATAATGATTTGGATAATCAATCTTTCGCAAATGATATTTCGACTTAACGAGCCAGACCATGATTTGGTGTGTTAGAAATCGTTTATTTGTGAAGTAGCAGCAAGCAAAACCTATTTCTCTTGTATTGCGGTTTGGGTTTATCCTCAACCCTTTTAACCTCACCTACATCCCTCTCCTATCATACCAGTGCCTGATTGATACCAGCAATTCAATTAAATTGTCCGATTATGCCACAGAAGCCGAATGAACGACTTAATTAGAGAGCTCTCTCACTCACTTTATCTATCTCCCTCTTGTACACACTCACACAATCTCACTCTCTCTCTCCTCCCCTCTAACCGCCACGAAAATGACGTAACACCTGTCACGTTTATTGAACATATTTGACACCTACAATGTCATGGAATGAACGAAATATATTGAGTATAATTTGTGGATTTAAGTGAAATTTTCAATATTTTTTTGTGGTTGTGAAGGAAGACTTTTGTTTGGTTTTGTATTTTGAAATTAATTGATCTGATGAATTCAAAATTATCGTTGTACATACATTTTTGGACTCAATATAGTGTGTGAATTAAGTTATCATTTACATAACCTCTAGACTGTGTATTCCAAATTAAGGTTTAAAGCAGTTTTGGGCGAATGCCTGTTGGTTTTACCCGCATGGTATCTATTGTCTATGAATAAATGAAGTGAAATGAAAAAGTGGGCAACGATCACGTTTTGTTGTTTTAATGATATTTATTTATTTAATCAATGAGAATTACACATCTTACAGAAAAGTACCACAGGCTTATACGCCCAAAACGGTTCCAATTCTAATTTTAAAACAGTCCAAATGTAGCTAGGTTATGTGTCACTCAACATTCTTCAATTACACACTCAATTTAAAATTCAGAACACACAAAAATCATTCTTTAATTTAAAAAAAAAATACTTCTAAATTGAATTGAATCAATCACAATTAATTAGAAAATTCCAAACTTTGGAAAAAATAATAGAATTTTGAGATCGAAAGTCTAACAAACTATTTAGAACTTAGCACAGCTGATATGTGAACAGGTTTTTAAAAACTTTTTTTAGTAAGCATTTCATAATAAATATTGGTTTGAAATGATCACATTCACTGGTTTTAATGATAATATGTCAACAAGTTTCAAAAACCTCTTTCTATTAAGCACTAGCCGTCAGGCTCGCTTCGCTCGCCATATCCGTCTAGCCAGGGGGCTCCGCCACTTGGACCACCGTCTGGATCGTTCAGGAATGAGAACAGCAGGCTCGCTTCGCTCGCCTGCATTTTTCATTTGAGCATTTTTATCATATGTTAGGAGAATCCAGTCGGGGGTCCAGACTAAACGTCTTGCTAAACGGATATGGTGAGCGAAGGGAGCCTGACGGCTAGTAATATAATATTCCCGGGATTGAAGTAGCAGTGCCCAATCAATTTTTCCGCTTTAAATGCATTTAAATCTTCAACTTGGTGCCAACCTAACAAAGTCAACTCAACTTAATGCCAACCTGACTAAATTATTAATTTAGTTGCCAGTTAACAACTGTTTCGAAGAGGTACTCTATCTAGATTATAGTTCTATAGTAACATATGATATGGAAATTTCAATTATAATTAAGAGATTTGAAGAAGAAGAATATACATGCTAAAAGACGAACTTTAAACCCTTAAAAACAACCCCTAGAGTTAAAATATTGCCAAAAGATTTCCTAGTGCGCCTCTAAAGGGCCAACTGATAATACCTACCAAATTTTAACGTTTTTGGACCGGTAGATTTTTAGTTCTGCGAGTGAGTGAGTGAGTGAGTGAGTCAGTCAGTCAGTCAGTCAGTCAGTGAGTGAGTGCCATTTCGCTTTTATATATAGATAGAAGATATGTGAACGAGTTTTAAAAACCTTTTTTTAGTAAGTATTTTATAATTTAATGGTTGAAATGCATCAGCATGGTTACATCAAAATAGTGAAAACAGGAGATTGATATCACGTCTTTCTATGTTGCACATTCCAGAGAACCAACCCTATTACTATTTTTAAATGGTCCCAATAATTCACTTTCCAGTCTTCGTTCAGAAAATTTCAGATTTCCAGAGTTCATCTTTGGAGGTAGCAGTAATTCTAGTAGCAAAATCAACCTTGTATTTCATATTAAACATTCTTAAAACGTTCATGAACTTATTGTAAACATTATCTCTCTCTGAAACATTAATATTCATGTCTTCTGCTAAAACAACATATTTATATTTCTTACATAAAATGTCAAGTAAGATCTCTAGCTTTTCTAGAAACGGGTCAAGATAACAATGCTGAGGCGTTCTATATAAGCATGCCAGTACAAATGTGATATTGTTTTGTGAAAATTCCGAAACGCAACATTCAAATTCTTTTTCAGTTGTGATAGATGCAATTGCACGTAAGTTTACAGGTTTACATTTGGAAACAATATTATTATGCACTAAGATCATAACCCCGCCTCCTATACTATTGATTCTAGAAAATTTAGAGCTACATCTTCATCGATGAACATTATTGATTCCATTACAAGTAATTATTCAATAAAAAAAGTTATTTATTTCGACACAATAATCTTGGAGAAAACATCCAATGAGAATCCTTGATTTCAGTGATGATTAATCGATCTTCTTTATCCGATGAGCAAATACCTGTGCATTTAAGGCTAACAATTGTTGTATTTCTTGTAAGAACACATGTTTCGACAGGTGGTAATTGAGATAAGCAACAATTCAAGTCTATCTGATTAGCACACAGATAAAAACATCCTTGGCACAAATGATGTCATTGCAACGGATAAGCAGTCATTCGAAGCTCAAAGAGGATATCTTCGCAAAAATGATGTCATTGCAAAGGATGAGCACTTATTCGAGGATCGAAGAGGATTTCTTCGAGCATAATTGGTGGTGTTTCTAGCAATTGATTGATCACCAAAACCAGTAGGTTACTGTGGGAAACGTGTCTTGTTATTTTTTATTACAGCCTCTGGATTCACTTGGCATTTATCCAAATTGATTATAGACTACACAATGGAACAGGATTTGAGTTGAACAATTATTTACGTCTAGATTGTTGTCTTGAAAAAGTTGGGTAACAATAATTTGTTGGGTGAAATAAAACGTTGAGTACTTGAGTAACATTAAATTGAAACTTAATTCATTGTGTCTTAATAAGGACAAAACTCAACTTTTAGAATTTGGATTTAGATTACAACCTGACAATGCAAAGTTTCTCGGTATCACAGTTCAAAGCAATTTAGAATGGGGCTTACACATCAAAATATTATGTGGCAAACTGTCGAAGGGAATTTTTATGTTAAATAGATTGAAGTTCATTGTTGATAAGAGTGTTTTTATTTCAGTGTATTTTGCTTATCTTCATTCTCATTTGTATTATGGTGTTGTTGCCTGGGGTGATGATACGAATGTAAATAAACTATTTGTGTTACAGAAACGAGCAGTAAGGGTCACTGCTAATGTGAATAGTCGTTTTCACTGTGTAGATTTATTTAAAAAAATCAAGATTTTGACAGTACCAGCTATTTACATTCTTGAATGTCTTATGTATGTAAAAATTAATTTATCAAGTATTTCTGTAAATAGCAACGTCCACAACTATTACACTAGAAATTCTGAATCGCTTAGAGTGAACCAGTGCAATTATGCAAAAACATTGAACTGTTTTAAGGAGTTCGGTATAAGATCTTATAATAAGCTTCCTGCACATTTAAAAGAGCTAGAAGTGGGTAATTTTAAAAGAGCCATAAAAAAGATGTTAATAGAAATAAGTCCATATAGAAAAGAGGAGTTTCTAATTTGAGGGTATTTTGTTTGATGCTTGTGTGCTTGTGTTTGTATTATTATTTCTTTGAATGTAAATACTTTCATTTACCATGTTTATATCGTCCCTATGACGATGCTATGCATTTGTATAAATGTTTTCTGCAATAAAGAAATCTTGAATCTTGAATCTTGAACGATAAGAAGTTGATTAATATTAAATTGAAACAAGTGGGTTCAAGTTGGTGTAAAAAAGGTGGAAGAAATCAGATATTGATTTAGCCATTCAATATTTAGAACAATAATACATTCACCAATACTCAAATCTTGGAGTTGAGCAGTTTACATTAGGATTGACTGACTCAGTCAATCTCACCCAGAGAAGACAGGAATAACTTATTTATTGATTATTTAATATTCCCTTACATATATGTGATCCTTATTATTTTTTCCTTATTATATTTGCTTATATATTTCCTTACTTTATGACCTCACCTAAAATTCTCTCAATCACAACGTTGAAGAAAAAGAGTTGACTTTGGAGAAGATTTAAATATTTCGAGCTATAATATGAATTTCATGGCTCGAATTTAGTAAATTAACAAGTCCAATTCCTCATCACTCACTAACATGCATTAATTTGGTTGGTTTTGGTCACCGATTCAGATATTACTTCCATTACGACTTCTTCATGGAATTATTGACACTCAAATACTGGAACAGGTTTTACTCCTGATAAAATATTACTGTAATTCGTGAAAATCCTATATGCAGTGTATGAATTGATTATAACTTACAAGTCCTCGAATCGGGCTCAATACACCGAATCAAATCATCCTTGAAGCATGACTTGAGTTCTGAATATACAATAATACTGTACAAACTTCATATTAAGCTACTCTGGTATATACTTAGATTATGATATATAAAATATTATCTATACTTGACCTTCTTCATCCCATGACCAAATTGAGTAGAATTATTGGTAGCTACTCTCTTATATACTAGGATTATAATATATTATATTATCCATACTTGACCTTCTTCATCCCATGATCAAATTGCGTAGAATTATTGGCGGAATAATATCATCTTATGCCACCAATGAACATTTGAATCAGAACTCATCCAGTTATTGTTGATTATTCTAACACCAAACTTGAATTACAATCAGTGCTATAAATGTTAATCTAGTACTCTAGACACTAGAGTGTACTCTAGTACACTAGACATAATAGTTAATCATACTTGATATAATATAAGTTAAATTATAAATGTTATGAGGAACTGATTGATGTAATTGTAGTAATGTTTACTTCTGCAGAATTACTCAATGCATTGCCTTGATGTAATTACGATTGGGATGTAAAATTACAGTTATGTTCATATGTCTCATCTTGCTTCCTGATGATTTTTTCAATTATCTTGAAATAAACTGCCAGCAATAAAACCAGGTAGCGTTTTCGAAATAGACATCCTTGTCATGTCATGGTACACAGATCTTAGTAATTAGAGATTACAGTACATCATAGCTAGTATTCAAGTCTGGTAGGCTTCCGTCAAATATATAATCTTGATTTCAGCAGGTTTTCAGGTTTTGCGAAATAAATAACTCGAATTTTGTCGGAACGTGACTGCTGATTCAAGGTGAGGTTTTTCTGGTCTGTAATCTTGATATGGATTCACGGCTACTGTGAGTCTTGACCTCTATATGCAACTACCGGCTGCCAAGGGAGACATAAAATTGTGCATGAAAAAACCAGACGTCTTCAGGAATGCATGAAGGGTCGAGCTTGGTAACTGATTTCTTTCCTTTTTTACTTTGAGTTTTCAGCTTTTTCGGATCAGATGAAGTCAATCTTGTCAATTGATCAAGCTTGAATCGAGCAAATTGTATTTAGTCCGAGATTTGATTGATAGATTATCATTAAAAAATCATTCGCTTGATACAAAATTGACACAAAATTGTACATGAAAAAACCAGACGTCTTCATGAATGCATGAAGGGTCAAGCTTGGTAACTGATTTCTTTCCTTTCTTTACTTTGAGTTTTCAGTTTTTTTCGGATCAGATGAAGTCAATCTTGTCAATTGATCAAGCTTGAATCGAGCAAATTGTATTTAGTCCGAGATTTGATTGATAGATTACCAATCAAAAATCATCCGCTTCATTCATTCTTCAAAGTTTGTAATATGAAAAAATCCTAAGATTTTTGCAACATTGTATTGGACGAAACATTTCTCCTGATGCCCTTTCTCTGAATTAGAAATTGTTGGCTGCTATATTCCTAATATAGGCATATATTCCATAGTGACTATTCTCTATTAACTGAAATTCATATATCCATGAGTCAACTTGTAAAATGAAATGAAAGGATCCAGGATAGGAGTGAATTATATTGAAGAAAAATTTTAGAAGATTCAAGGAGTACTACGGTGAATTATAGGGAGCAAGAACTCTATGTTCAGTTTGAAACTCAGCCCTAGAATTATGTCAATTATATAGTATTTTATAGTATGTTGAGTATCAGATCTTTATTGAGGGCCACGTTATAATGGCAGTATTTGATTAACATTGGTGTTGCTATCCTTAAGTTATGAATCAATATATGGTTGAATAGATAGGAGTGAAATGATACATGAGAAGTTATCCAGTATAAGTATCAGATCTTTATAATAATATATAGATTTTACTAATTATAGATTTTCAACTTGAATATGTGTAACGCTAGTTCGCCTCCATGGTGCACATTGGGTAATGCTAAATGGACTAGCAAATGATGGCGGTCAGACAAACTTATGTTCTCCTGACCGAAAACTACACAACATCTCAAAGAATTTGGAAATATACAGTGTATATCTAGGCATTTGAGACTCCTGAGCTTTATATTTGTTGTATATCTGCCATCGCTAAATAATAATAATAGCTAATTAATAATAGCTAATTAATAATTGCAAATTGATTAATTGAAAGTTTTTAATTTATAATAGCTAATTAATCATCTCAATTCGATTGATCAGAAGATTTAATTTGGTTTTTGATTTTGAAGCATTTGAAATCTACTTACTCATTACTGGAGTAAATTTTGAGCAGTGTCCAACACTATTCATCTTAGCGAGCACTCACCTGTAACAGAAAAAAATAGAATAATTAGTGAATTGTTAACAAGAACATTGTTCGAATCAACAACATCCTCTATTTTGGAAGGAGCTAACTTACCTGATGAAAATAATAGAAGTAATCCTATACTATTAAACGAGCAACTTCTGTTTATATGTTTAGATGTTTGGATGTTTGGATGTTTAACTGTTTAGATGTTTAGATGTTTAGATGTTTAGATGTTTATATGTTTAGATGTTTATATGTTCTATTTCACCGGATCTCGAAAACGGCTCTAACGATTCTCAGGAAATTCAGAACATAGTAGTTTTATAATATATTTATTCGATTGCACTAGGTCTCATCCCTGGGAAAATTCGCTGAAGGACATCAAAAGGATAATTATTATTCATCGTTGGGAAAACAGCTGATCATAATTATTTCGTCGTCTGTTGATGATGGAAGTGAGTGAGCGAGTTTATGTGTGTCAAAATCATGACTCAGCTGTTGAACTCTTGTAATCATTCAATCAGGTACTAAGTGCCGGTTGCAAAAAAGCCGGGTTATTTTCAATCTTGATTAATTCCGGTAGATCCATCTTTTTGAAATGGTCTTCTCAGATTTGGTTCACGTGAAGTTAATCAGGATTAAAATTTAACCGGCTTTTATGCAACTGGGCCTTTGTGAGGGAAATTTTCGCATTACTCTGGGAATCAATCTTAAGTTACTGTGATTAGATAGAACATTTCTGTATGAATGTTATTATAATTTCTTCTCTTGTGATACATTTTTATATTGTAACTTAAAGAAACATTATCGTAATGTGTAACAAGATAATTCGAATCCATTCTATTAGTGTATTCATTGTAATGCCTCATAACTAGCTTCCTTCACTTCGTTTCTAGTCTCGGCCAATAGCAGTGGAGCTCTATCTTCATTGGTCAACATCTGATGGCCAAATCGTAGAGCTTCTCCCCCACTATGTATTCTTCTGCTCAATCATTAAGCTTTCAGATTACTGGAGATCGATAATGCTGTGACAACAGGAACTATACTAGATCTCGAATTGATTTAATAAATATAAGACCGGAGACGTACAAAATACAAACATTCATGGGACGAACAACTAAGCTATTAGCTCTTTTCTATTTAGGGCTACTTGTAATATAAATAAAAATACAGATCTCAGTACCCTTTTTAATCATTTTATCACTAGATGTTTTGGAAATTCATGTCATCTTGACTTGAAAATGACATGAATGTCCGAAACTTGAGATGAAATGATTCAGAAAGGGCACTGAGTATTTAAACTATGCTATTTTCCAATAATTCTCCTTCAGTGTAGACAGTCAACAGTTCATGCAGACACAAGTCACCCCAAATTCCTTAAAGGATCAGCACATTCTCTACAAGAGATTCTCAAAAGAAAGTTGTTTTCCGGTGCATTATCGATCTGCGGCAACTGCCTCTCAAATAGGCTCTATTAAAGAGAACCACTCAAGAAACCAGTCTCATTCTTTCCATCCAGCATTAATTTATGTAAAGCCGGTCAATACGGCTAAATTCACTTTCTACAGCACTGGAATTCAGTCAAGTATCAAGCTTTTGGTCCTTACATAGTTATTTGTTTCTATGTCTGCGGAAACTGTGGTCCTATCTTCACTCACTGTATCTCTCTATCTTCATTTATCTCTCTGTCGCTCCCTCTCTCTCTCTCATTCTCACTCTCTCCCCCTCTTTCACTCTCTCTCACTCTCTCTCTCTCTCTCTCTTGCGTTTGTTTGTGAGGTTCGTAACAAGACGAGAAGCAGACCAAAACAGGGAGGAAGTCTGCCTGGATCGGCAAGTCTTTAAAGGAAACTTGCTGCAAACTATTTCTATCAACGCAGCCTGTGTATTAACTACTGACTCTCCTCCGAGGGAGGCCGAGTATTGCCTCGTATAGGACCCTCGAGATCTTGCAAGATAGTGAGAAACTTCATTCTGTCGGGTTCCCACTTTATTTCCACATTGCGGTTTGCTGTATCAAAGCAAATTAGAGGAATGCTATGTCCGGTGGTATGGAGCTTCCGTTTCAATTCTGTTCTCGTCATTATTTTTTATATATATTGTTTTTTTTAACTAATATTAAATCCATTCCTATATGGGTATTGAATCCCGTGGTCGTCATTATTTCCCTGCATCTTGACTGGAAATTCACTCCTAGAGATAAATTCGAGCTCATTCAGTCCACTTCTTGTATAAGATCGATAATCCATTAAAAGGTGATTTAGCTGATGAACTGAATTTATAGACAATGTACTTTATATTGTGTACATACGTTACAATTTTGTATTTTATATTTTATTAACAATATCTACTCTTACTAACATCTATCCACTATAATCATAATGAATATTATTGAAGTCTTATCGCTTCGTATTCCTACATGACTAGTCGTTTTGCTATGAAAAGTTAGTGGGAGCCCTTTCAATCAAAGGTTACCATAAGTCTTTTTCCACCACCTTTTATGATAGTAAGAGTTAATTTTCAGATATTGTTTCCAAAGTGCATAAATGAATAAGAAATTAAAATTCAAATTGAAATTTATTCATCAAAAAATACATATTTACAAAATAATAGTGTAACAATAATGAATAAATAAAGAATATACTCCCTGCGTGGATGACTTGTCCGTGTGCAGGGAGGAGTCGAACTAAATCAGACAGTTAAAATACACTGGTTTAAATTGAGGAAATTATGATACTTAAACATAGTTTGGAATTGGAAGTGAAATATGGAAAAAATATTTATATGATTGCAGTATAAACATACAAATGATAATAATAAATTTCGGCTCAACGGCGCTTCAGAGTTTCACTCGGCAGTCATAACTTTCTTATTTTAATATTGTGTGGGGAAAAAATTAAAAACATAATAATACGGATGAATATGTGGAATAATATGCTGACATTTTCAAAGGAAATAGGAAGAAGCCATCAAACTATTTTTTAGACAGAAACTTAGATGAGATTACTAATCTAATCCTACTAGTCTTAAATTCATCTCAATCTCTATTCTTAAGAAGTCACCAAACTCTCTCAAACAATTTTCAAATCAATGCTCTCAGCAAAAATATTCATAACAGCCATTCTTCTCAGCCTTTAACCGCCTTTTTCAATATTAAATAGGCGACGACAATGAGTAAGTAATATGAAAGGCATCTGGCCTCATTACAGGCGCACTTCTTACAACGGCAATGTCCTGACCCACCTTTGATGCTCAACTCAACTCAAAGAACCAGTCATTATCTCTTTATATTAAAGTAATAAGAGACCGAATTCCCTTTTTTACCTCGGGCTGATATTTTTCTCGCCTTGATGGCTCGAAATAGCGGGTGAGGGAGAAGAGGATGGGAAATTGGGAGGGAAATAGAGTGGATTGAGGGGGAATTGTGGGGAAAACTATGGGAGGGGTGTTTGAGGGGAACGAGTGTCTGTGAAAAAACGATACAATGTGGATGGTTCACAGTTGCCTTGGATATTTCTACAAGTCTTCTTCCTACAGATGCCTTATTTTATCTAGTATTCTCTCTTACCTCAGCTTTCTCTTCTTCTTTTAATCCCCTACAATTATTTCTAAACCCAATTACTTCTCATTTCATATTTTCTTCACAATATCCTCCAACCATCTTATTTCTTCGAGTCTTCTTAGGAACCTTTGTCATCACTTCTGAATTTTTCCTTTTCATCCATACATTTTATTGATTCCATGATACACAATTAATCGAAATCTATGGATGTTAAATTTTATTAATAATCAAGTACTTGATAAAACAAAATATAGATGTACAAAAAAATAAATGTAAAAATTGTCAAGTTTTATAGTATCTTAAGTCACAAGGATGCGAAGAGGCCTTTTGCAGGCGAGAATGATGTTTCTAGTCGAGGCGTTAGCCGAGACTAGAATTTCATCCGAGCACTGCAAAAGACAATCACGTCCAAGTAACTTACACTATTTTTTGTCTTAGTAATATAGAAAAGAATAATTGAGAAACAGAAAACATTACCTGCTTGTATTGACATTACTACATGCATTCTATAAACATAACCTAGTTTACAAGTTTCGAATCAGGAATTTCTTGATTGTAGTTGACAAAATTTCCACCTGGAGCGCTAAAAGGCGGTTTCCGTATAGTCCAGGCGCTGGCTTACATTGAGCATACATGAGAGAGGCAGAGAATTTGACTTCGGATTATTGTTAGGGGGTCTTTAGTGTATATGAAACTCGATGTCGTCACGTCCCAGGTTGGTCGACAGCTTGGGGGGGAGGGGGTAAGTTGTAAAAAACGCGCGCTTATAAAATCGCCTGTCCTGCAGTTACTATTCATAGTACAGCTTTCAATTTTTTCTCAAAATGATGTACACATGACTGGCTTTCAATGTGGTCCTGTACATTTTTGCGATAAACCGCATAGTTTTTCCGTAAAAAAATAAAATATCTCGAAAAATGTATTTTTTTATTATGGACTTTTTGTTATTTCTCGAATATTCAAGTCATTAGCAGACTTAGAGGAAAATGCTTCCAATAAACGTTGTAGGCCGTTTCTTCCTGAATCCAATGATATATATAGTTTGGGGGTTACGATCATAGATGCGGCGGTGGGAGGGGGATAAGTAGCACTGTTACGCTGCGGCGCGGTCCTCCCTCATGATTAATGCGCGTAATGGCCTGTCTATCGCATCGCTCCTACTAGTCTATGCATTCAAATTATGTATTTCAGGAACGCTATCTTATGTATTTTCGGTCGCTGAACACGATTTTTCAACTCTCAAGCCTCAATAATTGATAATTCTCATCATAATATACAAATTATGGTCAAAATTACAAACTTCATCTCAGTCTGCAAGGAAACTAAGAAATGACTGTTTGAAATAAACGAAACTTGGGTTTCAAGAAATATATTACGATTAAATAATGATAATATTTATATGTGTTCATGTTTTATTTCAAATTAGTTTATTGTCATGTGCAGCAGGCTAAATTATTAATTACACACTGGCCACGCTTACTTGATATAGTGGTCAGTTAATTTCCATGAAATGTTTGTGGAATTTCTTAGTTCTTCATGGTGGAAATGGAATTCATCATTCATTCATTATCATAATGATTATGTTTAGAATGAAAATGTTAATCTTTCGTGAATCTTCAGTTTGTCGTGAACTTTTGAGAAATATAATATTTTGAGGAACAGTATTTTTATAATAAACTCTAACAATTCTATGATTATGTTTAGAATGAAAATGTTAATCTTTCGTGAATCTTCAGTTTGTCGTGAACTTTTGAGAAATATAATATTTTGAGGAACAGTATTTTTATAATGATATTTCACCAACTTTTGATTGATTCATCCATTATGGTATTCCCGTTCAGATTGTTTTGAAATGGTAACAAGTTATTCAGTATCAAAATTTGTGGATTCGAATAGTTTTGGGCCATGCCTGTTATTCTTCCCCAAACATATTTATATGATTTTATCCACAAATGAATGAATGAATGTATGTATTCCTGCACTTAGCTAAGGTATGGATTATTCCTTTATAGATTCTTGTATGTCACATTAATAAATCTCTGCCACAGATTTAGAAATCAAGTCTCGATGGTTTGGAGAGCATATTATTGGAGTGATTCTTTTACTCTGCTGCTTCTAATATGTTCACTACCGTACCTTTGTTTGATTTTAGACCATAGACATGAAAAGCTATGTCCACCTGTATCACTCCATCTTTATTGAGAATTTTCATAACTCTTCTCATCACAAAGTTTCCATAATCTTGCAGCGTATTGAAGTTTTGAAAAGTGAAGTAGGAGTTGAATTCAGGAGAGCCATGTCATCATTATGCGAATTTGTCAACGATATTTAGGGATTTAGTCAAATCCACAACTAGTTTCACTTACAATTTCATGGGCCAAGTGAGATTAAGAGTTTTTTTTTCAAATATCCATGAGATGTTGACAGAGATTGTGGTTATTGTAGAAATGCATGCTGCACTAAAACTTCAATGCTGAATTATCTTTAAACAGCTACCTAGTAAAAATACAGAGATCAGATCTTTTTGTTCTAGAATTAACTAAGACTAGGATTTTTGTTTGATTGCATTGTGGAGAATGAAAGAACTCTGTTTCTTTTTATAGGTGAGAATACACTTTTACAATTTGCCACAACTATGTTCAGATAAAATTCGTTGGAGACCGAATAACTATTTCTTTCTATACGTTCAAAAGAGAATCACACACTTCTTCACTTGCTTCCAGACCATTGATAACATTATGCAGTTTCTGTTGTCCATCAGAGTCTTGAAGAAATGTTATGTTCTTTTGAGAAGGTTATGCTTCTGAAAATCATTCTCATCTCTCATTATTCTTGTTTTACTTCATTCGATGAATTTCTTCACAATCTCCAGTGATATCCATAAAGATGTCAACATACTTGAACAGAATATCTTTGATGGAAGATTTATATAGTAGCAGCCATTTTAGGAAAGCCTTTGAAGAACTAGCTATTCCATTCACTCAGTTTTGGATGATCGAATGAGGGTTTGCTCCAAATCATGATCGGTTGTCACATTTATTAAATTTTCAAGGTTTCATTTGACAGAGTGTCAATGTATTGACTGTATAGAGTTAATGTTTCCTTATTGGAAATTATCTTCTACTTCTATGGGTATTTTTTTGATTTTTTTAGATATAACACAGACTCCATAACATAGTTTGTGTGATTGAATGAAAAAAGTATGGGATCTTTTCTCGTACAGTTTCTATGTGCAATACCAGAGTCCTTCCTTATGAGCATGAATACAATTTAAGATAATTTAAACTATGTTACAATAATCAGTCATAAATTTCAAGTAGTCATTGATTTTGCATTGTGATTCTAAAAAAATCCACAAATAGCTCCTGACTTCTTTCAAATATACTTTGACAATCTCTCATATTTGAACCGTTCATGAGTCCTTGTAGTTGTTTCATTGAATTGATTGCTTGCTCTCACACCTTAATAATACTGATCTCCCCTCAATAGATTTCCAACAGTATTCTCTCCAAATATATCAAATTCAACAAAGATATCTCCCATTCCACTTTCATTCAAGTACCACCCCAAGACAATCAGTCAAACTCAGCCAGATGAAAAGTATCTATTCATAGATATAAGTTACAGAAATCAGATGATAAAGCTGCGTTTACACCAAAGTTATTAACAAAATGTTAATAACTCAATCTTTGTAGATTCTATTAGATTGAACGGAACTTGGCAAACACATAGACTATGTCCATCATGTGTATGATAAGTTATGTTCAATCTAATAGAATCTATAAAAATTAAGTTATATTAACATCTCGTTAATAACTTTGGTGTAAACGCAGCTTTAGAGTTGTATTTCCTTTGTAATCAAATATTTAGTCATATCACATGGGAGTAATTGGCATTATTTGTGCTTCAACTGTAAATTTATATTGAGAAAATATTTTACTCCTGTTATACGGTGCTCTATATGGGGTAGCCTATATTATTTGTTTAACTTACTCCATTACTTGACTTTCGCAATTCCAAAGTGATCATTGAACTAAATCGAATAATTATTCTCTCTTAATGGAATGTCAGTTTTTTATCGACTGAGAAACACAATAGGATTCCTAACAAGATGGTTTATCATTACAATGTAATCATAAATAATGATAATGAGATGAAGTTTGTAATTTTGACCATAATTTGTATATTATGATGAGAATTATCAATTATTGAGGCTTGAGAGTTGAAAAATCGTGTTCAGCGACCGAAAATACATAAGATAGCGTTCCTGAAATACATAATTTGAATGCATAGACTAGTAGGAGCGATGCGATAGACAGGCCATTACGCGCATTAATCATGAGGGAGGACCGCGCCGCAGCGTAACAGTGCTACTTATCCCCCTCCCACCGCCGCATCTATGATCGTAACCCCCAAACTATATATATCATTGGATTCGGGAAGAAACTGCCTAAAACGTTTATTGGAAGCATTTTCCTCTAAGTCGGCTAATGACTTGAATATTCGAGAAATAACAAAAAGTCCATAATAAAAAAATACATTTTTCGAGATATTTTATTTTTTTACGGAAAAACTATGCGGTTTATCGCAAAAATGTACAGGACCACATTGAAAGCCAGTCATGTGTACATAATTTTGAGAAAAAATTAAAAGCTGTACTATGAATAGTAACTGCAGGACAGGCGATTTTATAAGCGCGCGTTTTTTACAACTTACCCCCCTCCCCCCCAAGCTGTCGACCACCCTGGGACGTGACGACATCGAGTTTCATATACACTAAAGACCCCCTAACAATAATCCGAAGTCAAATTCTCTGCCTCTCTCATGTATGCTCAATGTAAGCCAGCGCCTGGACTAGTACCAGTTTTGCCGTTCCTAGTTCGGAACTAGGAAACATACTCGACTGTAAAGAAAACACATGATTTTATTACAGTATAGTATACTGTAATGAGAATCATATGTTTATTTGTTCTACAATCAGCTGTTTTCCGGCTTGATTTCATGGATGTAAAACTGCTGAAAATCGAATGACTATGACAAAAATAATTTTTACACAATCAATATTTCCAAAATGGATTATTGGAGAAGGGCTAGCATTAATTAATTTTCCACCTTACCTCTCCATAAATATCTTCATCAATACAAACTCTCTCTCTCCTTTTTCCCATAATACTCAAACCTTATCATATCTTTTCTTTTCTTTTATTCTGATAATCTCGGTTTCTCTACTTTCTCATAATCTATTTCCATTTCTTCTATAGTTTTGTATCACATACCAACATTGTTCTACTTCCCTTCATCTTGCTAATCTCACTGTCACTTTTCCTTTCTTCTAACACTTCCCCTCTTCATTATCTCATTTCCTTTTATTTGTATTATTTAATAATAATACTATTTTACTTTTAACTTATTTTGTTGATTGTCAATTGTATTTATGTAATTATAGACTTTCATGTATACAATTTATGAAGGAAAATGAACTATTTATTGATTGATTGATTGATTTTATTCTCCTCTCACATTCATCGATTCTCCTTTCTCTCTCCTCTTTTGAGGGTTGAGTGTAAGAGAGGGCCGGATGCGCCCTAACTCTGCCCTCCTAGGTAAAAATAAAGGCAGCGATTCTATTCTATTCTATCTATTCTATTCTATTCTATTCAATTCTATTCTATTCTATTCTATTCAATTCAATTCAATTCAATTCAATTCAATTCATTCATTCAATTCAATTCATTCATTCAATTCTATTCTATTCTATTCTATTCTATTCTATTCTTCTATTCTATTCTATTCTATTCTATTCTATTCCTATTCTATTCTATTCTATTCTATTCTATCTATTCTATTCTATTCTATTCTATTCTATTCTATTCTATTCTATTCTATTCTATTCTATTCTATTCTATTCTATTCTATTCTATTCTATTCTATTCTATTCTATTCTATTCTATTCTATTCTATTCTATTCTATTCTATTCTATTCTATTCTATTCTATTCTATTCTATCTATTCTATTCTATTCTATTCTATTCTATTCTATTCTATTCTATTCTATTCTATTCTATTCTATTCTATCTATTCTATTCTATTCTATTCTATTCTATTCTATTCTATTCTATTCTATTCTATTCTATTCTATTCTATTCTATTCTATTCTATTCTATTCTATCTATTCTATTCTATTCTATTCTATTCTATTCTATTCTATTCTATTCTATTCTTCTATTCTATTCTATTCTATTCTATTCTATTCTATTCTATTCTATTCTATTCTATTCTATTCTATTCTATTATTCTATTCTATTCTATTCTATTCTATTCTATTCTATTCCCCTTATTGCTCACATTTCTTTACTCCATAACTACCCTCAAACATTTCTTACTTCTTTCTGTTCTTCCTCCTCCTTCTCCTTCTTCTTCTTTTTCTTCTTCTTCTTCTTCTTCTTCTTCATCTTCTTCTTCATCTTCTCCTTCCTTTTCCTTCTTCTGTCTTCTTCTTATCCTTCTAACTTTTCTTCTTCTAACTCTTCTTCTTTTTCATCTGCTTCTGCCTTTTCTACTTCTTCTTCTTCTTCTTCTTCTTCTTCTTCTTCTTCTTCTTCTTCTTCATCTTCTCCTTTCTTTTCCTTCTTCTGTCTTCTTCTTCTCCTTCTAACTTTTCTTCTTCTAACTCTTCTTCTTCTTTTTCATCTGCATCTGCCTTTTTTTCTTATTCTTCTTCTTATTCTTATTCTTCTTCTTCATCTTCTCCTTCCTTTTCCTTCTTCTGTCTTCTTCTTATCCTTCTAACTTTTCTTCTTCTAACTCTTCTTCTCCTTTTTCATCTGCTTCTGCCTTTTCTACTTCTCCTTCTTCTTCTTCTTCTTCTTCTTCTTCTTCTTCTTCTTCTTCTCTTCATCCTCTCCTTTCTTTTCCTTCTTCTGTCTTCTTCTTCTCCTTCTAACTTTTCTTCTTCTAACTCTTCTTCTTCTTTTTCATCTGCTTCTGCCTTTTTTTCTTCTTCTTCTTCTTATTCTTATTCTTCTTCTTCATCATCTCCTTCCTTTTCCTTCTTCTGTCTTCTTCTTCTCCTTCTAACTTTTCTTCTTCTAACTCTTCTTCTTCTTTTTCATCTGCTTCTGCCTTTTCTTCTTCTTCTTCTTCTTCTGCCCGATATTTCCTACGTTTTTCTGCCTGTTTTTCTTCCAGTTACTGTCCGTATGGAACTCGTCAGGCCACAATGAGGTGGAAAAGAAAAATACACCACGCTTGACAGCAACCAGCTACTGATGCCCCTACCTTTCTTCCACATCTTTTCTTCTTCCATCTCTCTCCCACCCGCTCTCCCACCAACTCACTTTCTCATTCTATCCTACCATTTTTGAGCATCTTATCCTTCCTCCCTCTCACTCCTACATACCCTATCCTTCTATTTTCTTCTCTGTCTCACATTAGTTCCCTATTTTGTTCAATCACCCCACACAACTGCCAGAGACACATAACAGTCGCTAAATGACACACACAGAACTAACTGACATGCTACATTTAATTCGACAACAGACATACTATACTACAACAAAATAGATATTAGCTCTATCTCCTTGTTTTTGTTACAGAATAATACTTTTAGAAGTATTGAGAATGTATGAAGAGATATGAGTGACAGAATGAAAAATTCATAATTTAAGAGTAAATATGAGCATTTTAGCAATGATAGCATCCTATTATATTAAACGAGCAATTTTTGTATATTTATATCTGGTTATTTTTATATGTGGCTATTTTTATATCTGGTTATTTATGTTCAATGGATCTCCAAAACGGCTCTAACGATTTTCACGAAATTTGGAACATAGTAGGTTTATGATATTAAACTTCGATTGCACTAGATCTCATCCTTAGGAAAACTCGCTGAACGACATTAAAAGGATAATTTTCATCCTTGGCTGAAACAGCTGAGACCTTCGTCGTCTGTGGATAGTAAAAAGTGAGCGAGTGATTCTGTGGAAAATCAAAATATCGCATCCTCAAAATTCATAAAATGACGTATAGCCAGCTGTAAAATATAAACACGATCATTTTAGAGAATTGTGTTCTGTTTATCAATAAATAAAAATAGCGAGCAAAGCTCGATGCCCCGATATTTAATTTTGAACATGCAATTATTGTTCTCTGGTGTCAGACAATTTAAAATAATATTATGTCTTATTTTAAGGAAATGACTGGGGTTTCAGCTTTATAATTGATAGCTGAGCAATCAATGAATTGAAATTGAGAGTGTCAATATAAGCTCTTTAGAACTTTCAACGTAATAATTACCAAAGGCTATTATACTATTATAATATATAATATAATGAAGGAAAGAATTGGCTTATACAAATAAGGGATAGGAAATTCACGAATGACACATCATCACGTCTGAACTACTGGACTGATTAACTTGAAATTTTGCATAAAGATTTTTAATTTACCGAAAATAGTTGTAGGCATATTTCAAATTCTTCAAGATTTCAGTATGTCAGGTTTTGAGTTTTCAAGTTTCTAATTAGACCCTTGCGGAGCACGGGTTACCTGCTGGAAGTTAATATGACAAAAAGGACAAGAATCTATTCAAACGATTCAAGAATTCATTCAAACGATTCAAGAATTTATTCAAACGATTCAAGAATTTATTCAAAAGATTCAAGATTTTTTTCAAACGATTCAAGAATTTATTCAAACAATTCAAGAATCTATTGAAACGATTCAAGAATTTATTCAAACGATTCAAGAATCTATTCAAACGATTCAAGAATTTATTCAAACGATTCAAGAATTTATTCAAACGATTCATGAACTGCTTAGGCCTCTCAATGCTTTCCTTCCAAATATAAATCTTATTTGACTTCTCTCTGAGGTACATTTTGTAATGAAATTTCTCTGATAAATGCTGGAATGAAGTTATCTCATTAGGAAGATCACCACTAATTAGGGAACAACCAATTTGATCATTCAAATTTTGAACGATGGATTTTTCAGGCCCAGCTTTTCTGAAAGAAGAAGACTTGACCTGGTATCAAGACTGTTTCAGCTACCGGTACAATGCCATGTATTTATACTCCATAAATTCCCAAACTTTTTGTACTTTGTGATTTATATTTCCACTTAGCTCATATTTTTCTTATTAAGTTATAGTATTGTTTTAATATTACAAAATTCAACACTGCGCTTCTGCTTTGTTTTTCTAAATAAATTTTTATAGCTGTTCTTGCACATTATATGCACATTTGTACCGCAATGGCCGGAAATACTTTGCTTAGATTTTTGAAATAGCAACTAATATATTCGAAATATGTAATTATAATATATGATACTGGCAGCGCCTATAAACAATTGCTGTCAGTTTAATTATAAGATAAAATATTGTAATTTTTTGTTTGTATAAGAAAAAGGAGAATAAATTTCATTTTCATTTTCATTTTTCATTTTCAATTTAGCCTGACATTTCTTTTAATAAACTCATAAACATCAACTTTCTCCACCACTTCCTACGCCTACTCCTCAATTAAAACGGTGGATAATTGATCTCCACAGTGATAAAAACTAGAAACTCCTCAATAAATACAAATCGTTCTCCCATATTATCCACAACCATGAGCGTAATAATATAAGGTTATAATGTGTAAGAGAGCTCGAAGCTTCTCTAATTTGAATTTTTATGACACTGTTTATTGCCATGATAAACGAATTCCGCTCATTTATCTGAAAACTAGAAAGTCAAACTATGACGTCACAGACCATCCTCGTATCCCCAACTTTGTTGAGTCAGAAA